>NW_015150526.1:1295737-1297811 GCF_000732505.1 Cyprinodon variegatus | reverse complement strand
TTTTTTTTTTTTTTTTTTTTTAATAGGAAAAAAAGTACTTGACATTGTGTTTCTTTTCAGTCAGTCTTTTCGCTTTCGGTGGGGCAAGGGTGGCCAACCAGCATTGTTGCCTTCAGTATCAGATTCTGTAGCTGCGCCCCTGGTTGTGCCTAATTTAGCAGCTGCGCGGTCACGTGACGCTGGCTGTCAGCTGATGGAAACGATCAGTTTCGCCTGGAAAGTTTCGTGCTCCTTAAAGCAGGCTTCGCACTGTCATTGTTGATTGAACGAGGTGTGCAACTAAATCAAACATCGGATATAATGTTTGAGTAGAGCAGCGCCGTCCGGGTCTGGAAGCGGGTCACTGATTAGGTTTTGAGTGCACGTGCGCTGTGAATCTATTAATGGAAAAGACGCAGGAAGATCTGCTTCTTCTTTATGCTGCAGAGGGGAATTGTTCTCTTCTCCAGAAGCTGCTTCTTTCAAGTATAGACAAAAACAACTGGCTTGACATTAATTACAGATGTAAGGGTGTGAATGGGGGGGGGTTATAGCTGCCATGACTTCATGTGGAAAAAGCCTCAATTTTCTTCCTTTCCATTACAGCCAGATCTAAAAGCACATTGGGATGGACAGCTCTTCATCTGGCCTGTAACTCTGGCCACAGGGATGTTGTGAAGGAGTTACTCAAGGTGATGTTAATACAGAGCAGGCTTTACTCTGTGCTGCATGCAATAAGCTCAGCCATAGAAATGTGCTACAATGGATACATTTACAGGCAGGTGTGGATGTGAATTTGCAGAACAGCATGGGTGACACCCCTCTGCACATAGCTGCATGTATTGGAAGAAAGGTATGAAATTAATTTGTTTACATTTCACTAAGAATGATGGATATTGACAAGAGAGGCTTGGTCAGTTTGAACTATTTTTGTATTCCTCTTTTTACTCTGAAGGAGATTGTTCTTCTGCTGCTTCGGTATGATGCCTGTTCCAGTATAATTAATGGAACAGCTAAAATCCCCAAAGAGGTCACAGAAGATGATGAAATCATTACCATGCTGGAGGGTATGAAAGCATAGACCACCATTGTTTTCTTATTTTTTTATTACCTGAAGAATGTAACACCAAAAATACCGACACACACGTGTGTATATATATATATATATATATATATATATATATATATTAGGGGTGAGATAATTAAGATTAATTGATTTAGTAATCGATTGACCGTTAAATGGAGTATATAGACTCTAAGACATGCCTATAGCTGACAGCAAACCAGGGGCAGAGGTAGATGGGGGGCCAGGGGTGGCCATGGCCACCCTAAGCCAATCATTGGCCACCCCTACCACTTTTCCCCTCTAATACAGACAGTGGCAACAGTAGTACTCTCAAGTGGAATATTCAAACCATTTTCATATATTAACGTTTACTTGACAACAAAGACAATGTGGTTAATTATGCACATAAATATACTGAAATTAAAGTTAAGTATATAATTCATGCTCTTTTCAGAACTAGATTTATATGGGGTAAAGAAAAAATTATGCGTCTCTGCAAGTCATCTAGGAGTCTTCAGGGACGTCATAGATGAATAACTATTTTAATAAAAACATTATAAAATCAATGTATGTAGATATGTTTACTTGTAAATTTTTTTTTTTGCAGAATTGTTATTGATAAAACTAAGTAATCACAATGGAAAAGATATTTGCCCCAAAAATTAAAGATGAATGAATTGTTTTCCCTATATACTCGTCTATGTGTTAGCAAAGGCTGTAGGGAAAAAAAAGTTTGTCTTCATTTAGAAAATATGGATATTGTGCTCAATAATTCTCCTGTTGGAACAGTGTAGCTTAACCCAGAGGTTCTGGCGCCTATCCACTTTCCGTCAACCCTCAACATACATTGGTTATTGCCTGGCCACCCTTAAAAAAAAATTCTGGCTACACCTCTGCAGCAAACCACAGAGAGATGTAATTCTATCAAAACTGTAATAAAATATATAAACATTTTGCATTTATGATAAAAAAAAAATAAAATAACTTTTCGTTTGTCAATATGCTCTATCAGGAACTCGTTTCACCTGG
>NW_015150526.1:1250294-1295559 GCF_000732505.1 Cyprinodon variegatus | reverse complement strand
TATATATATATATATATATATATATATATATATATATATATATATATATACAAAATTTTAATGCCAAGTGAAACATCTCTATTCAAAGCATCTTGAATTTCTACTAAGCACATTTTAAACCAAATTACTAATATGTTAACTGTAAAAGGGGTCAACAAATTAAGTCGCAAAATTACCTTATTAATTAAATTGCTATGTTTTGCTGCTGGTGGAATTTAATTTGTTTTGTTTTTTTATTTGAAATCTGCAATAAAATTTGTTTTACATATACAAAAGTATATCTTCTTTTAATCAGGCAATTATTTGAGAAACTACCTGAAAGAATAATATTTTTCTAAAATAATCGAAATCCACGGAGTATGGATTCATTTCTCATTACAGTACATAAGCTGTCTTTGTTCTCATGTGCTGTTTGGCCTGTGCAGCTGCAGAAAGGAGGGAGATGAGGCGGAGAGAGGAAAGGCTTCTGGAGGCTGCTAGAGAAGGGGATCTCGCCACTCTGTCTAAACTGGTTAGCATCTGACCTCCCTTAGATGTTTTGAATAATATATCATCGGTGAAGGGGGCTTTTTAAGTATTATTGGCATAATTGAAACTTACAGTAATATGTTTGTTTCTTTCTTTGTTTTTGTTTTTTTGTTGCAGATTTGCTCACAAAGACATTTACTCTAATTTGATACTGCCCTCTAGCACAGAGTTTTAACGGATTTCCTGTCTATCAGCAAGTTTCCCAAAAACGAGATCATGTTTATCAATTAATCTTTCTTAGCTGAATTAAACTTTACCTTTCAAACCTCAGAATTGGTTCAAGACAAGTATTCTCTTTCTGTATAGTTTTCTTTTAAAATTGAAAATGAAAAAAGAAAAATATGAAAGTTGTATTTTTATTTTATTTTTACTAACCTCTTACCTTCTATGTTAAGCTCAGTGCTGAAGAGGCTCCTGATGTCCACTGCAAGGATTCACTTGGAAATACGCCATTACACTGTGCAGCCTACAGGGGGCAGAAGCACTGCATTATCAAACTGCTCAAGTTTGGAGCCAGCCCAAATATTAGAAACAGCAATAGTAAGCATCTGACCTTTTTACCATGTTCTGTTTTTGGGAGCAATTAACTCGTACAGTATTGAATATTTTTTTTATGTAATTTTTAAAGTGGCTGTTGTACATAACTTGTTTATAATGCTGTGATGTTTGTTTCTATTGCTGATTTGGTAGATCAGACTGCACTGGACTTGGCTCAAACAGATGAACTCAAACAGATGATGGCGGCCAATCAAGTTCAGGTGGGATCTAACAGTTTTGGACCTCTAGTCCAAAAAAAAGAAGAACATTCCTAGAAAAGTTGATGGATTGTTACATTGTGTGTTCATCTGGACCATAACAACTACACCTCAAAGATCTATTCAGAGACCCATGGATACTCTAGAGAGGCTGCAGTAATCCACAGTTCTGCAGGAAGATATTAGGCATCCAGTCTACAAAGCTAGAGGAGTCTACAGATGATGCATGCCATGTAGAGAAAAGAGCAATTATTTAGAGGGTAAATCCTAACTTTCTGGCTTTCATAAAATACTTGGCAAAAAGTAAAACTGCAAACACTGGAACACACCATTTTCAAAGTAAAAGAAAATGGTGGCAACTTGATTCTAGTAGAAAGCCCATTCCACCATCAGAGGCATGTAAACCGGTTGGCTGAAAGATAGATGGAACTGAAAACAGACAAATCCTGGAGGAAATCCTATCTGTCAGAGTGAATACAATTGAAGTCTGTGGCTACAGTGTAGCAAAATGTAAATACAATACAGCCATGCGAATTAACTGACCCTTTATGTGTGCAACAATGTTCCCCAGTCTGAAGCCTTTTGCATGTTTTCCAAAGACTTGATCCTGTGAACCAAGTTTGAATATTTCTTCACCTCATGATGGGTGGGTTTATAAAATCAACTAATTTTCTACACTTCTCTTTTATTTCTTATGGCATTCTCTTGGGCTCTGGCTATGCAGAACAGTCTTACAGCTCAGCGGTCTCTGCTTTTGCATAAAAATGATCCATATTGCAATCTGATATTCCCTGAGCTCTTAAGAAATGTAAACAGTAATAACTGTCTGTTACCCTTTTGGAGTTTTTGTTTTTCAGGATGTAAGCTGGGGTGTGCAGAAGGTTGAGGGCGCTCTCTGGAAGGTACACAGATGTCAAAGTGGATTTTATCATCTCATGTCTTGATTTACTCTGTGATGTGCACACATTTGTTCAGTCACAACAAATAAATGGAAAAACAGAGGCCTAATATTGTGGTGGGACCTCTTAAATTTTCAAAAGACCTCTTAATCTAGATTACTTCAATCAAATTTGTGGTAGTTTTTAATTTTCTTTCATTCTTGTTTATTTATTTATTTATTTAGGACTATACATCCAAAATATAAAAAAATATACCTTAATTTAGTCTGTAAACAGTAAACTTACTATTAAGAAAATATCCTGTTTTTAAATTTGGGCTTATGTAACAAAAGATTTTCTAACAGTATATTTTCTTTATATTTTGATTTACTTTTCATTTTTAACATTTTATTTTAATCCTGGATATTAGCAGAGCTGTATAGATGCGTTAATATTTAGAAGATCTATGCACCTTTTTTGTTACAGTCTGACAAATAAGACGAGGTTTTCCCAAGATGATGATGTTTATTACCACCTCTAAAGTCAAAAGATCACTTTCACTGGGTTTCTGTGCATATAAGCCGTTCATCGAAATTCAAGTGACGACAATTCCCCCCAATATGTTTTTTGATGGGTTAGTTCAGTTTTTAAGGTGTTTCCTTCCTCGTATATCAAGTTATGAAATTTAATGAAATCAGCGAACAAACACAATTTGTACCTAAACATGTAACTGAAGTGTTTATACCCTATATACAATGGATGTCCAGCCATTGTGCTGTTGATTAGTGAGACAGGTTCTATTTCACAAAGAATTGTGTCTTTTGGTGGAAAAATGTCCACATAAAACACAGGAATAAAAGAAAGAAGTCAATTGTTTTAAAGCAATGTAGATCCTATTTTGCAAAGGCAATCAGAAAAAAACATCTTATTTTTTAGAGACATGGTTTGATAAAACTACAAGCAAATTCTTTAGCCTAAATTATCAACATTGATTTGAAGGAAAAAAAGAATGAAAAGTTCAAGAAAACACTTTACCAAACCTAAGTTGGTCCCATCAGCTTGGCAGAATGGCTCAAAAGCTAAACCAATGTTCAAAATCACCTAACTTGGAAAAATACAATTTTATTTAATTGTCAGACAATGATTAAAAATGTGGATGTAAACATACACTGTATGTTTACACAGAGACTGCTGTTTTAACTGGTTCATAAGTATCAGGAAGCTCCGTGTCAGTGCTTGGTATTAATTTATTTACATGACGCATAACGGAAAACAAGACAACATTCCCTTTAAAAATTAATTTGGACTTATACAACTTTTATTTTCATTTTGTATACACAGTGTATACGAAACAATATTTCTTGTAGTAAAGCTTTTTCAAATGCTAAATGGACATTTCCATTCCATAAGGTGCATAAAAGTGATCAAATGTAAACAGTGTGGGAGAAAAAACATAGTGCAAAAAAAAAAAAAAAACAATTATATGGAACATCAAAGCATTAATATAAATGGTGCAAATATGCAGTACTTATAAATGTCCAACCCACTGCTTGGATAGCTTTTTTAAGTTTGGACCTCATGAGAGGTGTTTCCCAAAAATAGATGTTTAAATTATTGCTTTGCAGGCCGTTATTGACAAGCCTCTTTCCAAACAATTCCTGGTTACATTTGCCAAAGTTGTGAGCCTCTCTTTATTCCATTTGCCGTCGAAAAAACTAAAAAATCTCTGGTGGTCTTTTAGACTTTAACATTTCTTCAGTGCAAATGTATGAATGAACCTTAAATTTTGTAAGTTCAATACTTTTTTTTCATAAAGAAAAGGAAAGCCTTCTTAGGAAATATGATCAGAAGTTCTTTAGATAATTATTTATTCAAGACGCCTCTATTTGAACTAGACAATCCAGGTTAATTAGTTTTTGGTTAAAAACCTATTTTTCTAGATGCATATTTTTTAAAGTTCTCATACCATTCAACAAAAATGCATTTGTCCCTTAGGAGCAATTTTATTAAATTCATACATGCTTGCAGTTTTATTGCTTGACTTTTGTCTTTTACAGAGTTCACGTTTTCTTGGGTGGCGATCTCACTGGGTTGTCATTGAAAATGGAACGATTTCCTGGTACCCCAGACAGTGAGACGGCTTACTTTAATGCATACAAACAACAATACAGTGAATTTTATGAGTAACTCAATAAATGATGGAATAAATTTGAACCTTTACAGAATAAGGTTTATTTTAAATTTCTTTTTAGAGCTGATGCACGAGCAGGAGTTAGAAAACAGGGGTGTAAATCTCTTTCACAAGCCTATTGCATGGTGAGTAGCAGAGGTTACTGTAGATCCTTCCTGTTTTCTCTGATGACTATACAATCATATCCATCTAAAACGTGCTTAACTTATCATCACACTACCTGCTTTATATTTGACTTTTTTTGCGTTTTGTCTTTTTAAGGTGAAACCATGGGATCACTGCTTCTTCATGCTCAGGTGCTTCGACGACACTGTGCATAATTTCAAGGTGCCCTCAAAGATGGACTCCATAGCAACAAGGAAGGCAAGATAAAACAGTCTATTTCTGTCTATTCCTCTGCAAACATAGCTGCATGAACAGACTAATAGTTTGATATTATTGGGACTTGCCTGCTCAGAGATGGCTTGATGCTTTGGACCAGCATGCCTCGTACAGCACTCATCACTTCAACCAAGACCAGATTACTGCGAATGCAGGTAGCGGTGGTGACGTGGAAATGAAGAACCTGACACAAGCAGCTCAGGTCAAGTAAAAATGGAACTAAAGCTATGTTGAAAAGTTTTGAAGATAAATGTTTAGATTCAAATTTATCTATTTGTAGAAATATTAGTCATTTTTGTTATTATTAGTACAATAACATGAACCATTCTTTAAACCTTTCTTATTGTGGGTTGTACATACCGGTACATTAAAGTTTGCAAGGAGCTGAGCATGCATCCGTTTTTGTTCTTTGCAAATGGCCTCATTGCTAATTTAATTGATTGTCCTTTGCTTTTACAGGCAGCTAAGGCCTGCCAGCAGAAACTGGAGAATGAAGTGTCAATATTTGAGTCCATGGTGAAGAACGAGGAGCATTTTGGTAAGAGGGACATAAATCCAATACAGTACAAGTAGTGTTTTCCAAAAATATACATATATACATGAAAGTAGTAACAGGGCTGAAATAATTTATGCCACCCACAACCCAAACCCAAACCATATTTTGCACTCCTAACCATTTTAGATTTATTAAATTGGTTAAAGAAAGATAAGAAACTGTCATTCATTTTTATATCTATGGTGTCAGACTGGAAATGAGTTCAAAGCCATTTATAAATCTATGGGACTTCAGTGGCCAACTAGAAGTATTCAAAGAGTGCATTGATATTTACTTGCTGAAACAAGACGGATATCTAAAATCACGGCAGGTCTTCCTTCCTTGAGTTAAGCTCCACGGTTCTCTTTCATCAACATGAAAAAGAGTTTTTAAGGCCTGCTTGGGTTATGTAGCACAACAGAGAGTTGAAGCACACATGTAGATCCAGAGCTCAAATAAACAAATTCACATTTTGGACTCCCAAATTCAAACTGTGAACTTCAATCAATTAAAGATACTATGGCTTATGTTGATAGGCTATTCAACCCCACCATTTATCTCCAGCAGTCATTGGGGGAAGGATGGGGTACACTCTGGACTGTTTGCTAAGAACTAAAGTGACTGTAGTTTTTTTTCCTCCAAGCAATTCCCAATCTAAACAAATTGGATAAGTAAAACATTTGTATTTTTTTTCTGTTTTAACTATTTTTGCAACTCTTAATAGTAATTAAGTGTTTTGGTGGGGAGTGTTGGCCTAGTGGGTTAGGGCAGCGTGCCTGTGCTCCAAGAAGGTTGCAAGTACCCGGTTTAATCCATATAGCCTTCACTCTGGGTTCCTGAGCTAAACCCTTAACCCCTGATTGCTCCACAATGGTAGCCCACTGCTCCCCAAGGGGGTGGGTCAAAATCCAGAGAACAAATTTCCCCAGTGTGGGACAATGGAGGGATTTACATTTTTTATTTTATTTTTTATTTTCTTTTTATATATATGTTAGTTTACTGGTGGAAATTATTCCAATAAGTCATTTTGTGACAATGATGAACTTGAGCTGCATTAACCCCTAGAACCCTACGGACCCACCGGTGGGTAATTTTAACAAACCCCCAGTATTGATGTAAAAAACACATTTTTGGATAAATGTGCCAAAATGGCCTCTCCGCCTAAGAAATTTCTCACTATTACCATTCTAAAATGAATATGATTCATCTGATTGAGTCCAAATTTGGTATATTTTTACACAACATTTAGATTTAAAAGTCTGTACTACTTTTTTGTGCTATAATTAATATTTTGGTAGTGTTTTGCAATGTTTATTTCAAAGAAAATTTTGGCGAGGTTCAAAAAATGCAAAATGTTTTGTATTTTGTCCCTAATATTTCAGGCAGGGTCAAAGCTACAATGGTGCTGACACCAGAAAACCATTCTATGACATCTTACCTTTACAGACGTACCAACAGTTTCTTCTTAAATCTAATAGCTGTGAGGCTGTAAGTGATTTACTTTTGTGTGTTTTTGTCAGGCAGAAATTTATTTATACCCCCTTATGGTGTAAGAGGTTAATAAAAACCCTCAATTTAAATCACTGCTGTTTACCACAGCTGTTTAAGCAGTGATGCTAAGATTAATAGGACTCAGTGATTGATTAATCTATGGAACAGTTTTAAAAAGAGGAAAATACAAATTTACTTTTAATTTGGAAAAACAAAATGTTGCTCTTTATCCTTCTTAAAATTTATATACTGTAGCCTGCAAACATTATTAAATTAACTAACAATAAATTATAGATGTGCTTTAGGTTTTACTAAAATAATCGATTGGCATAAATTTAAGATATCAGAGTTTTTTATATAATTTTTTTTTTGCCAGGTTTGGACACACGTCTTCTACATAAAGCCAAAGAGACCAGCAAGCTTTCAAGTAAAAGTTTTGAAGCTCTCCAAATGTGGTTTGAGCTGCTATCAAAACATGAAGAGGTAAGAATAGCTTCATTAACCTACAGCTGCACCAACAGATATTCAGCCCTTACTGCAAATTAGATTTTCTGGCAAAATATAATAAACTAGCAGCTGTTCGTTAAAAAAAACATTAAAGGAAGCAATAATTAATCAAATAGTTGAGCACAAATAATATTGTCTGTAGTTTGCCATGTATCCCGTCTGCATTAAGTATGTTCCTGACATTGGAAACTAACAGCTTTCTGGGCTTTTTGATCACCTTCAAACAAGTCTTTTGGCAGCTGTCCATGCTTCCTCTCTCTGCCAAATTCAGAGGCTGCAGCCACTAGTCTTTAAAAAAAAAGTGAAAGATGCTTCCAGCATTGTCTAAAACACTGTATGGATTTTGATATTGTTTTGTGTCTCTTCACTTTTTGCTAAAGGTAATTACATAAAGTATTTTAAACATCTCTTAACTGCCATATTTTATCAACAGCCCATTGTTTGGGTTGTTTTATCTCAAGCACACATGATGCACCAAAAATATTTAATTCATTTGTTTTTTGCAAAGGGACAAAAGTAATTTAAAAGAAACCTTATTCTGTAAAGGTTCAAATGTATTCCATCATTTATTGAGTTACTGATAAATGTCACTGTATTGTTGTTTGTATGCATAAGTAAGCTGTAAGTAAAAAGTTGTTCCTGACCAAAGCTGATCTGCAGATCTTCTCTTCTGACAGGATGTCTTCAGCTAATTGAATAATTGTAATTGTAGTCAGTTCATGTAGAGTTTAGCTTTGGATTTAGATGAAATTCAGCTAAAATGATGTATAGTATTTAAACTGTGTAATTTGATTATTGTAAACACCTGAGCGATTTTTGGTTTTGTTATTGAGCTTACTTGCAGTCATGGAATAATTTTAGGTGCAGCTGTATTTTCCTCTGGTTTGTATTTGAATATATCATTTTTACCATATCCATAGTCCCTTTTGCTCCAGAGAATGATATGTGTAGTGCATTGTGTCAGTCCCTACTTTATTTTTGTTCTGATGATGAAGTTAAATCTCGATTTCCAAATCAGAATCAAGGCTGTAGCTTCGTGAATTTTTATGAATCTTCATTTCATTGACTCTCAGCCCCACACTCCATATCCTCTTTTCTGATTGGCCAATGATATTAAACTGAATGATTACAAAATCCATAGCCCCCTCCCCCTCTTACGTTAG
Organism: Cyprinodon variegatus; assembly: GCF_000732505.1. NCBI lineage: Eukaryota > Metazoa > Chordata > Actinopteri > Cyprinodontiformes > Cyprinodontidae > Cyprinodon > Cyprinodon variegatus. Next base: position 1,287,130 of record NW_015150526.1, on the reverse strand, counting down.
CTCTTTTGTGCCAATCAGATCTGTAATGTCTGTGCTTGCATTAACGTCACTGTCCACCTGTCTCAGTGCCTGCTCTCTGTCCTTGAGGGAGAGGGGGGGAGGGAGCGTTGGAACGGCGTGGTAATCACTGGCATGCCTGTAGGAAGGATGTGAAAGAGATCCGCATTTCTGCTTAGGTCTGCACTCTGCTTACTGATCAGTGCAGACAGATTGGCAGTGAAACCTTCAGACTTGGATCCACCACTCTCGTGCTCCAGGAAGGGATATTCCTGTACTGAGTGACGGAACTGGGGAGGGGTGTTTTCTATCTCACCCTTTGAAAACAAACCCTCGCAGAGATTCTTGCACATGCAAAGCATCCTAGAACAGGAGAAAGAAGAGGCAGTGACAACACTCTCATCCTTAGACTGCTCAGGTACAGGACTCTGTTGTTTTTGTGTAACATTTTCACTTTGCCTTCGATTATAAACTGGAAAACTGTGTTTACTGTAGGCAGATCCCTTTAGACTTGGTGTGACCTGTTTTGAAGTTCAGCCTAGATCTTTATGAATTTTTCCGTCGTGCTTTGGTCTAAAGTGTGGAAAAAACCGAGGGCTATTCATCGGTAGGCGAAGGTCATTTCTGTAAATTTAATTATCCATATTCAATGTGATGTATTTGATGGTTAAGAAGTGCTGCTTTTTGCTTCTCTTCTCGTTTCATCTTTTTTAATGATATCATGCCATTAAGTTCAAGTAAGAGGGGCCAACAGGCATGGATGGAAATAGCTTTGAAGGACTTATTAGGCAGAGTTCTTCTTAAAAATCTGCTTTTATCATAAAGCTTTTAATTGTTTGAAAAAGTAAGCTTTGCTTTTGAAGTTTTTTTTATCTTTATTCACTTCATCAAATGGTCCAATTTTTTACTGATGGTAATGACATCTTTTATTGCATTGATCTTAGAGCTCATTTAAATAACTCATCACCTCTTGCAAGAGACCTCTAAAATCCATCAATATGTGTTATATGAAATGATTGTCACCAGAAATCACTAGTCGTTATCAATAAATTTGGGCTGAAGACGTCCACTACTGGCTCATTAGCAGAGAAAATCCTTTTTTAAGACCTTATGAAAGGACAGGGAAGAATATGTCTTAACAAGCGTGCAGAATCCTCTCCTCTACTATAAGCACTAACTGGATAATCGGATTATGTTTCCACCACTGCTGAGATTGCCAGTATTAAGCAGCATTAGGTCTAATACAGCATTTTTATCTTTGCACCACAGATGGGTTTTTATTGGTGGCAGTTATAAATGTACCGTATTATTAAGATAGGACAGAAAACAGCAACATGGACCATGTTGTGCTGCACTTTGACTTCTGGGAATTTTGGTAGTGGAGAGTCAGCTCTTCATGGTTTCACAGCAGCGCCCCTCAGCATTGTTGAAGTGACCTATTTTAACAGCTGCTGCAGTGTACAAGTACAAATGCATACAGTGTTTTGGTTTTCTTAAAAGTAACTATGTGATACTCGGTGAGATGAGGATCCATCTGATCCATCAAACAGGCGGAGAGTTAAGTCAACTATGTCTGCCTTGACTCTGATCTGCAGGTAAACTTCACTTTATCTGTTCTACTTATACTTGAACTAACAATGTATTCTTTGAATCACTCCATAAGGGCCACTGAGGAAATATGTTTCTTTTTTTGTTTTTTGCATAAATTGGGAAAATTTTAAAATTCTTTCAGCTTCATCCTTCTAAATACCAATTTTGTCAAAAAAAATTTTTTCCATTTTAAAATCCTTTCAAAACAACAGAAAAACTAAAACTGTGATACCTTGATTCTCATAAAGAACATTTTTCTAATAAAGAACATTTCTTAGTCTTATACAAGCTGACGTTCAAATTTACAAGCCCCAGCCATCAGCCTCCGTGTGTTTTGACAGCTTTTACTGATTTATAGGCCCAAGCTTTCTGAGTGCTCATCTGGCAGTACGCTCTCACAACTGTCAGGGTAAGAAAAACACGCAGGTTTATTGCTTGACTGTGCATAATGATCTCCTGTGTACGAGCAGACTTGACAGTATAAATTCCTTTAAAACTACAAGAATAACAGTATTGTATCTTTAGGACAGAGGTTACAAAATTGCTTTGGCATTCTATAAAAGAGTTGCAATTCAAAGGTCCTGATACTATAACACCCAACTATTTAAATCTTCACTAGACATGTATGGATGAGTTTAGGGTTTTTCTTGAACTATTTTGATATTTCTTTTGGTAAAATGTCTTTTTCTTACTGAACCTGGAATTCAGTGAGCATTTGAACTGCTCGAAAAAATAACGAATAGTAATTTCTAATATTGAAAAGAGAAACTCCTACATATTAGAATAATCACAAGGGGCGTGTAAATAACACGCCTAACAGAGTTACCATTCTGTCTCTAATCCTGAATAAGGGATGTTTATGGAGGTGAAGATTCTCAGTCATCCAGGTCATAGTCATTCCAAAAAAGTGGGAAAAAAAACAATCCAGTGGACTTTGTTTCCAAGTTTGAATACGCTTCGCTTCCCATCCAGGAGTGTTTATGGAGTGGTGAGGGTGATGGTGCCTTAGGATGTAACGAAGCCCCCACTCCACCTGTCTCCATCATTGTGTCATCAGTGTAAAGCAGCTTCGCTTTTGTCAGTTTGCCCCAGGACAGCTGTGGCTACAGCATAGCCTGCCACCATCAGCGTGTAAATGACTGAATGTCGTGTAAGGCACTTTTGGGTCATAAATTATATAGAGCTTTCTAAGTACAGGCCATTTACCATTTTTTAAATCTGATCCTTTTTGGAGTTTAATCTATGTTGTCTGAATATATACTCATACAGAACTACTTAATCTCACTTTGTTTAACCTAGTACCACAGCTGAGTTGATGCAATTATGCTTTGGAGATCTTCCTTGTCCCTACACTTAGGGACAAGCACGATAAATTCTCTTCCCCTTAGGGTGTTGGGCAGGGAGAAGCATCCCTCTCAGTGACGGCAAATAGCCATAGGCCTTCTTAAAATAACACAGTGTGTGCCCAGCGGAGGGGATGGAGTTAGAAAAAAGGAGCTGGCTGAGATGGTTGCACAACAGTGGATGGGCCCTTGTGCCAAGTGGCTGGGACAAGAAGTGTTAACACCCACTATACCACCAAGAGATGATTAACTGCATCTCGTCCCACTTATGGAAAATGGCTTTGAAAAATAGCCTTTGCATTTAGTCAAGCATCTTTCTCCTGTTCTCTTACAGTGCAGAATTAGTTTAAGAGATTTGAGTCTGGATTACAGGAAACATTTCCAGAATATATTCCCCAATCCCATTCTGCTATTCATCCATCTTTTTCTCAGCCCATCGTTAGGTTTATTTATCCATCCTTCTATCACTGCTTTCATTCTATCGTCAGCCCTTTCTGCTTCTATCTGTCCGTTTACTCAGCCAGCAATCAGGCATCAGTCTTTGCAATGTATACATCAATAATCCATCAGTCTTGGATTTGCCTGTCAGGTTATCCACCTGTTCTTTGACCCAGTCATCTCTTAAAGCCATCCGTTTTTCCATCCTTTCAGCATTTTTTTCCATCTGTCTTTCCATCTGTGATTTATGAATTATTTTAGCCTTTAACTCATCCATCTATCCTTATATCCATCTATCCTCTAGTTTCCCCATAAATTTCTCAGTTCATCAATCCATTGATCTTTAACTCCATCTGTCCCTAAATGATCTAACAGTCTTGTTTTTTTCTGATTCCATTGTTAAAACCTGTATACCGTAAATATCTCTACTATAACACTGTGTGAGTATAAAAGGACTAAAAATGTTGAACAAAACCAGTGGCAAAGATTCCATTAGTTTTCATAAGCATTACCTAATATTTATAATTTTGGACACATTTAAATGTGCCTCTCAAACATATGTTTTTAAGGTGGTAACAAATTAAACTTCTGATGTAACCTAAAAGAGCTGAAACGGGAGCATAAGAAGTTCTTGCGGATCTTAGTGTTTAACATACACCGTTTGCATCACAGCTGTAACTTGTACTTGTGTCAATCAGATAAAAACTGAAGCAGCTGTGAAATTTCCTTTGTTTATAACACAATGCAAATGTTTTAATTATTATTGATTGTGTAAGTATGCCTCAATTTTCTAAGACTAGTTTTCACTGACTTAGTATTGGTCTGACTCAATATTCACCCGCTAGGGTTGCATAAAATTTTAGAGATGGCTGGATAAATGGCCCTGAAGTTGCTGTTTTATTCAGAAAGGTTGATCAATAGTCCCGATGGTATAAGTGATGAGGCTGAACTTTTCTCATTTCAATCGAACACTCTGACCTGGCCTGCAGTCTCAGATTTGCAGTTTGATTTTCCAGCTCCTCTTTCCCTGACTCATCTGTCTCACTGAACGTTACTGAGGATGATTTTCTAACTACAGCGACTACACCTTTCTTTTTCTTTTTTCATCAGTGCATTGGCTAAATTGAGTGTATTAAACTTTTAGCATGTCTGTGAAAACATATTGATATTATGTTGGTTTTCTTGCATGGTTTGTCTCTGTTTTGGTTTGGACAGGATGCATATCAGCTGCAGACAACAGGAAATGCTAATCTTGTGTGTCACACAGTTACTCGACTCAGGTTGCTCTAAAAGGACACTTGATCCTGACTTACAGAGCTTTCTAAACTGAGGTGTATGTTTCCAGCAGGAAGAAACCAGATCTGTCTGCAGGTTTAAAAGATAATCTGCAATAAACATCTGTGAGATGCAGAAATGATGCAAAAAGACAAATATCGCCTCGTTGAGCAAATGACAGTCATTTGCATGCAGTACTTTGTGTAACCCATACCCCACCTACACTTAAACAAAGGATTAATGTCAGTGAGCAGATTGTGTTAGTTCACCTGCTGGTGGTGAGCCCTTTATCTCACCGGTGGCCTGGTGCTTACAGGTGTGGAGCCTGAAGGTAGAACAGGAGGAGGAGAAGAACAAAGCTCTGACAGAGGCCCTGAAGACTTTGGCTGCTGAACACAACGAACTGAAGCAGTCTTTAAGTCTGAGCAGCAGGTCATCTACACACTGTCTCCGCTCCGAAGATGACTTCTATGATGCCGTGTCAGGTCAGCAACCTCTATACAGGCATTTAACCAGACAAACCATGGCTTTGCTAGGATAATGTTAACAATGCATTTTTGACCTGGAGATTTTAAATTACGGCTATCACAAAGTTGCAGAGTTTGTCGGAATTTTCAGTGCGTTATAATTTTCCAACTTCAAATGTTGTGATCAACCTACAACCTCCTTTCTTTTTTTATTTGTCGTATTTTGTAAATCGGTGAAAAGAATCTCTATGTTTAAGCTAAATATGCACCATATATCAAATCAGATTTATTATTGAAATAAAAACATGTAGATTACAGCTGTAAAGGGCCGCTTGGATGATATACCTTGAAGGTTATTATTTCCTAATGTTGTGGGATCCTGCATCCTCCGTAATTCTGACAATTTGTTTTATTCATCTTAAATACTTTACAAGTTCATGAAAGTGGACATGAATTCTACTGCCATAGCATGATGCTAAAACATTGTTTAGTCAATGGGCTTTTTTTTCTTTTAAGAATTTGAGGATCTAGGGCATTTATTTTATTTTTGTTAGTGGGCAGAAAGGAAATGGTAGGAGAGAGAGGGGGAAGACATGTAACAAAGGTCACCGGGCTGGGATTTGAACCTATGACGGCCGCATCGAGGTCCAAAGCCTCCCTGCATGGGTAGTGCACTTAACCCTAGTGCCACCGCCACAACAAGTCAATGCTTTTCTATGCTGGTGTTCTATGTTATCATTACTTTTAACTCTGGAGCTTCAGTGGAGTGGTATTGCGGTAAGTCTCCCACTAGAATTTCATTGACTGCCTGTATGTGTGCTGGCATGGGCACTAGGTTCATTAAATCCCATCCAAAGTTCAATATGGTGATCCACACCCTATGACCTAACTTTGCTTTCCTAATGGCTTCAGAAATGGTCTTACGGCTTTATCCTGTTTTTTTTATTTTTTTTTTATATATTTTTAGATCTCATGCAATCAATAAAATCAGATGCACATCTTTGTAAGCATGCGATGGTTTCAAAATAAGAGCAGTCTAACATATCTGATAAAGGCAGATTAATCAAACTGAAATTGGCAGAAATGGCAGATAAATTACTAATTATTTAACTATTTATTTACACATTTCCAACATCTGTGTAAATAGTATGAATCCAAGGTATGTTTACTCAGTTATTATACTCCCAGAGTTGTATAATGGTTAAACCCTAATGCATATTTACCTGTTTTCTTCATCTATATATATGTTCTTTCGTTGAATCTGTGTAATAAGGATATAATAACCATACAAGTGTAAGGACACGCTCAACTAAGATTAGCATAATTCTCCTGCATATAAATAGATGACTATGCTCCTGTCCTTTATATTTGGAACAACACCTTCTAAAGCACAGAGTGAGTGCGGTGTAAGGGAGAAGCACCCAATTGTTGGAGAGAAAACAAAGAAAGAGGAAATGAAGCCTCTGTTCCCTCCTATTGGAACATAATCCTCAGGTGGGGTTTAGTTTGTAGCCGGAGAGGAGCTCCAACATGAGCTCTTTTTTTATTTTTGGAGTGTCTGCGGTTTAATCAGCCATGAGCAAAACAGAAGCCGACTATCAAAACCCATTTTTGTAAATATTTGGTTTAAAGTGTCGTCTGCTTCCCAATCCTGCCAACACTCATCCTCACAGAGTCTGAATCGGAGCTTTCTGTGAGCGGCTTCTTGTCTGTGGCTAGTTACTCCTGGGACGAGGACGAGGGTAGAGACACCCCTCTACAAAACAGCCTCCATCATCCCAGTGCACACCGTTGGGCTGTCGGCATGTCAGGGGAGGGGAACGATGGCAACAAGGCTGCCCGGCACAACGGAAGGAAGCACAGGTAGGTCACACACCTGTTTGGATGTCATGCTTCATTTTTAGTTTCAATCTTTTATGAATTTTGAAGTACCAAAAATTTGGTTTTGAATGCCATTTAGTGCAATTTCAGAGTATTTTAAAAGTGTATTGCTTTCAGAACTCTTTATGGATGTAATTAATCCGCCACGGTTGCAGTAAGGAGATGCAGTTTTTCCGCAAGGTCTATCTTGGCAATCAGATTTTATTTTATTTTTTCTTGATCCATAGAGAATGGTCTTTTTTCTGTGTGCATCACAGTAGCTCTGAGTAAACAATCATTTTTGCTTTGTTGGTCAGAATGTGTTATTCCCATAACATCTGTTTTTTTTGTCTTTCCTCATTAAACAATGGATCCCTTAATAATTCAGCTTGTTTTGGTTGAAAAAAGACATCATTACAAAGATCGTATCATTACGAGTGCTTAGCTGTGTGTTTATTAGAGATATACTGTATAAAGGTTCTGTTTATTTTGCAGTGCATGTTATCCATTATTCCACCCATCTTCTACCACTTATTCATCAGGGTCAATGAGGGCTTATTTTTTTGGTTTCATGTCATTAAAGCAGATCTAAAAGAGTAAGTTACAGTTAATATTATGTAACTTCAGTAAATGCATATAGGGTAGAGGGTTGATAAACAACAAAATATTAAAAAATAATAATAATAATAATAATAAAGTAACTCTCTCACAATAATGGGTCAATTAATTTAGTTCTAAACCAACTATTAATATATATTAAATATATGGGAGAAATGCAGCCCTATAAAGTCATATTCTTTTAGTAAGCTAAAAACCCTCGTAGAGTAAAGCAAAGAATTCTGCAATCTTATTACTTCTTGAAGCTGAAGGAACTGGAACAAAAACTAGGCCAGGACTATGCTGCTATGCTTCACTGCCTCTTTCATCGTACAGATGGAGCAAAGCCCCTCCTTGCTTCCTGCATCTCTGTTTATTTAGCTGAAGTAAAGGCTTTGTATGTGCTTAGCTGCTCCACCGCTTATTTTCCGAACAAGGACACCATCTGCCTCCAGCCAGCCAACCTGTAAAACAGTCGCTGCTACAGCCGGGCTGTTCAAGCAGAAAAGTATATGATTTTGAATAGTTGTAATGAAGGGCTTTGCATTCAGGAAGATTCATTTAAAAGGGTCCAGTATTTAAAACTCTGTGTACACCCACACACAGCTGAACATCCTCAGGGGTTCGGCTGGATGGGTTTTACCTTTCAGGTGTCATATCATCAATGTAACCCCAATGGTGCCTATGAATTTTAAAATGCTCTACTGTTTTTTCGACCAAAACAATTGCACATGTGCTGCTTTCAAAACAATACAATGTAGGCATACCTAGAAGTTCTTCACTCTTAAAACCATTCACATCACATCAACCCATTTTTTTTTTAGATTTTTTTTAAACAAAAGCATTTTACGCTGTCTGTACAGCCTCCATTAACTACTGCTACTTAATAAATTTTTTCCAGTATGAATGTGTTGTGTAAATATGAAGCCATGTAATTCAGGCGAGAGCTAAGAAAATGTTTTATTAACAGCAGTAATCCAATTTCAGATCTGACTGGATCAGATTTAAAAGCAATTCTAAACTTAAGAATGGAATCTAATCAATTCTCAAAATTTTAATCGAAACTCAGGCCTATTTTTATTTTTTTACTTCTCCTTGTTTTCATAGAACATCTCTACCGGCTCCAATGTTCTCCAGGAATGATGTCAGCGTCTGGAGTATCCTGAAGAAATGCATCGGCATGGTGAGAGAGAGAAACCAGTTTTAGTTGCTTTTTTCACTTTATGTACTCCCCCTATTTAAGGTGTTTTAACATGGCTGTAATGTTGGTTTGGAAGTAGTAGACTATTTTACGATTCGATAATTCGATAATTTTGAATTTATACTATGGTTTTAATAATATGGCTTTTTTTTTTTGTAGTCCACGAGTACCTTTGGTCATCCTTACAAAAACATGGGTAACGGCTTTCCAGCATACGATGGCAATTAGAAATCAGACCAGCTTTTGGGGCATTATTTCATCTACTAAATATTTATTTTTTTATATCCACGTTATAATCTTCAATAGTGTGAAAAGAGGAGCAAAGACTTGCCTATAAATCAACCATTAGTTTTCTTTCTATACTTAGGTTTGGCAAATGATGAATTTTTATATCCTTAAAAATTAGTCTAAATATTTGACAGGTGGGTAATTTAATCTTCTTATGGGGTTCTCTTGCTCTTTGGTACAGGGATTTAGTCATTTTGCCAGTTTGTAAAACAATCTGTTAATTTTCCAGATTTACTTTCAACCTCTGAACACTTTTCTGTTTTAAATCGCAGATATTCTTTCCTTGTTTCTTCCATCCTCCTTTTATCTGTAACTGGAAGGCAAAATGTAAAAGACTTATGAAGCCTGAGGCAGTCTTTATGGTCTGTGAGAGTTGGGAGCAGGCTGGATTTAACTTGGTGCAAAATGTGTATCTGATCTGTTACAGTCTTTAGGTTCCACATTAACAGTACAGAGACTAAAACATGCAAACGTTTCTGTTCTGAACTGTAAAAAAAACCTGACCAGTTATGCTCCAATAGCTGCACATTAGTCCCTGGTTATGTAGACATGTTTGGTATTAGGTCTGGCTAATTAGCTCCTAAACAACACAGGTTATCTGGGTGGTATTAACATGGCCATTTATGTGTTTCACTGTCAGCTGAAAGTTTTGGCAGACATAAAGATAGAGCTCTAATGTCCTGTACTGTATCTAAAGCATATTTAGTTTTGTTTTAGGGGAGTGGTGGCCTAGTGGTTAGGGCATTGCGCTTGGAATCCAGAGGTTCTGAGTTTAAACCCGGCTCCCACAGACTGCCACTCTGGGTCCCTGAGCAAAAGAACTTAACCCCGCTCTGCTCCCTGGGTGCCACACAATGGCAGCCCACTGCTCCCCAAGCGATGGGTTAAATGCAGAGAGTGAATTTCATTGCTCTCTACTTGTGACAGAACAATGACAACAACAAAAAAGAGAGCTGGCTTTACTCTAGATTCACACACTTTCTTCCTCAAGTAATTTTTTTCTGGAACACTTGAAAAAAGTATGTAAGCCGTGTTGCAGGAATGTGTACTTGGGCGCCTAATTGTGGGGGGAAAATTTGGAAAATATCAAGCAGGTTTTTGAACCTTGCTAATTATTTTGATTGTGGTTGCTGCATTGCATTTACAGCTAAATGTTGTTAAAAAAAATAGTTTCTAGGATACCAATTTTGCTTGTGTGGGGAGCAATAGACTCCTGTCACTGCTACAGGTGTTTATTAAAAAAAATGTCTTCATATGTTGTCCTGTGAACAATTGTCCTTTAGGCTGTGGTGTTAAGGCAACTGATGAAAGAGTGATTTGAGTGAAAGTATTGTCAAACGGTGAACTCAACACAACGAATAACATCTCAACAATTTCTCTTCATAATATAAGAATTTATTAGCAAAAAAGACCAAACCCCAAAGGTAAACATTATTTGTTAAAAATTGAACTGAGATTAAGAAATTCAACTAACTAGAGCACAGATAGAATGAAAAGGGACGAATAAAATTGGTTGAAAACCATTACCAGTAAAATAGTGCAAAGATGTCACTGCTTAGTACAGGTGAGATGTTATGTTTAAGAACCAACGCTTGTCTTAGATGATTTAAATTGAGGTTAATAAAAGCATTGAAACTCATTTAGAACAACTGGAATGTGTTCAAACCAATTAACAATAAAAATCAAAGAGGCACATAAAACAAGTGGGAGACTTAGCATGGTGCCCCCCCCTACTGGGTTTGTCCAACTGGAAAGAACATCTTTATAGCCCAGGATGCTCCGACCTTTGAGATTTCCTGACAGGGAATTATTTCACCTATAGTGTGAGAGCATGGTGCTTTACCAGGCTTTGATCCTGTGGGGTACCAATAATCCACTTTCCTTCCCATATTCATCTCATGGCAATGAGGCACAGCATCACGCATCTGAACCGGCTGCTTTCAACACCTGCAAAGCATTTTCTAACAGCACAACAATGTGCTGCACAGTATTACACTTACAAAGCTGATTCAGATTTTTTCTGTTAATTTTAGTTTCCCTCCCACATGCCTTCAAACTGTCTAAAGAGATAATGTTTAGATGATGTGATATTTCTTTCCCTTTATTAGACCGTTTTATTGTTTGTGAAAGGGATCAAACCATTTCTATTCTATTTCTATTCTATTTTTCTTCTTAGTTTACAAATAAAGTATTACATTTCGTGAAATATTAAAAAAAGAATAGCATTTTAATCTATAAGGAATGATCATATTTTGGTAGATGAAAGGCAAAAAATTATTTACCCTTCTGCTTTTAAAAAATGGTGGTGCTGTTTCTGCATGTTGGTGGGACAGGATGTGCAGCTAATTAGCCTAAACAGCCAAAATGAGCACGTTACGCACACTTAGGTTTGCTTCAGATGCAACTGGGAACCTTTCCACATTGAATGAATTCATTCATCCATAAATTACATTTTCAGAGTAAAAATTCTTGAACTTCTCTTCTATTTTTATGTTTTCTGGCTTCATTATTAGTTTCAAACATATAACTTGCTAAAGTAAAAAAAAAAATGGTGAATAAATATTTTAAAGAAATTAATACTAAGTGAGAATCTATTTTTGGCTTTAAAAATAAACCTTTTTACTGAGTACAATGATTAACTAAACCATGACTGTCGATAAACTCTCCCAGTAAAACAGAAACTAGATCAAGCTTCACAGACAGACCAATCCTTAAACGCATTTTATCAACTTACACCCAAAATAGAGACACAATATGAAAATACAATATGATACCATACAAAACAAATCCAGGGTGGATTCAGATTCCTGAGAACAGAAACAGCTATCATCTGATTCCATAGTTTTAAAATTTTTCCACTGGGTAAGAAATTATATATGATTTTAATTAGAAAATAACGATTTTGCTCATCAACAGTAGATTAGTTTAAATATTTTATCCCATGGCAGCGGGCAGTCAAAGTTGTCCTCCCATTTTTCATATGTGTTATATGGGGCTACCTTCAGTGATTTTCTTTGTTTTTTTTAATGAATAGAAATTATATAATATTCCCTTTTGCCAATTAGAGTTTCTTATTGGAGGTTTACAAACATATAGTTTAGTAGTTCCATTGTTAATTTTTTTTTTCCCAATTACTCCAGTGGGTTGGTTAAAGGAGAAAAGAGAATATTTGGACAACTGGAAGAAAGTGAATTAGAATCAAGAGAATTTAGATATAAAACATCAGTTTTTGGGGGATGGAACAGGTTTCTATAGGTTTGAGATTAGATCTAAGAATAATATAAAGTCGAGCCACAATTTAGTTCCTCGTCAGAAAACATGCAGCAGTTTTTTCTTTGATTATCAGGCTCATTACCCATCTTTGAATTCTGACATCAGTGGCCCTGTTTAAATTTCAGTAATTTTGCTCTGAAATAAATAATAATAGAAATTAACATCTTTCTGTGTGTTGGTAGGGGGGGACATGGATGGTAATGTTAATCAACCATACTCCTAAAACTATAGAGAATTGCCATGTTGCCATGCCTGTCCTTATTTTTTTTCTCTAACTCGTTTTGCTAGGAGTTATCAAAGATTGCCATGCCTGTGGTCTTAAATGAGCCGTTGAGCTTCCTGCAGCGGCTTACAGAATACATGGAGCACACCTACCTCATCCACCAAGCTAATGCTGCAACAGATTCAATTGAGAGGATGAAGGTAATAAGACACTCTTATTAAGTAAAGATTGCATTTCAAAAATGTATTTAAATCGGTGTACATCTTATCATCATTATCAAAGAGCCAGGACTTGGCTCTCATATAGAAATGTTTGTAGTGTGTTGCAGCGTTTGCTGTTTCAGCTGTAGCTTCACAGTGGGAGAGGACAGGAAAGCCCTTCAACCCACTACTGGGGGAGACATATGAGCTGATCAGGTACAACCTGGAAATAAACTTTCTGGTTGTTTGTGGACTTCCTGCTATTTTACTAATTTCCTTGATCTCCACCAGAGACGATCTTGGCTTCAGGTGGGTGTCTGAGCAAGTGAGCCATCACCCTCCGATCAGTGCCTTTCACGCTGAGGGCCTTAAGGAGGATTTTCTCTTTCATGGTTCCATTTATCCCAAACTGAAGTTCTGGGGGAAGAGCATAGAGGCTGAGCCCAAAGGAACCATCACCCTGGAGCTACCCAAGTGAGTTTAGCTTGTTTTACTAAGAAGTTAATATTATTTATTAGATTGGGTGATCCCTCATCACTGGGTGATGCCTAATCTTCACAGATATAATGAATCATACACCTGGACAAACCCCACCTGTTGTGTCCACAACATCATTGTTGGTCAGCTTTGGATTGAGCAGTATGGGAACGTGGAAGTCATCAATCACAAGTAAAGCAATCCCCAGTCTTTGCAAAGTCCCTTGCTGATTAATTTGCATGCAATATTTTTCTTTTTTCGGCTCTGCAGTAGAATGTCAATCTACCTTTAAGTTTGTCTGATTAATTTTTGGAATGTAACATGGAATTACAACAGAGCAGAGTGAACAAAATTATAAATTTTGAATGAACACATGCAGAGTGAGAAAAGTGAAAGAGAATCCATAAACAGGCCGTTGTTATGTTTCAGAACTGGAGAGAGGTGCAGCATGACATTCAAACCATGTGGTCTCTTTGGAAAAGAGCTCCATAAAGTGGAAGGATACATTCAAGACAAAAGGTGTCTCATTAAATATAGATATTTGCCATATTGCAAGATAAAATGTTTATATCTATGCTGTCAAAAACAACACCTTTGTTTACAGATAACAGGTTTTAGCAGAAGCTGTGGTTTGATAACATCAGATGTTTTTGTTGGCAGTAAAAAGAAGGTCTGCGCAATATATGGAAAATGGACTGAGTGTCTGTACACAGTCGACCCAGCAAATTTTGATGCCCACAAAAAGATGGATAAAAAAAACTTGGAGGAAAAAAAAAGCAACAAAGAGGTAAGAGTTGTTTACAAATCCAAGTGCTTCATCTAATTGTTTAAAAAAGTTTTAGCTTTCATAAGAGACTGTTAAGGTTTTACCTGGTGAACCAAACTGTTTTCACCTGTTATAGTGATTTACAGACAAGTATGAAATTACAAAAAAAAAAAAAAACGGGGGTTTACTCAGCTCCAGCCTTAAATGTTAAAGCCAGAATATGGATTTTGATGATTCATGATAAACGCTTATTGAGTTCAGAGGCTTAGGCAAGCAGTGAGGAAGTTTAGGATCATCTGCAGAACTTAAACTCTCATGAAACTGTTTGTATTGCTGAATGTTTTTTCAAGCTACACATTTTGTTGACTTGTTTTTAATATCTATGAGAAAGTATCTCATCACTACAGTGAGCCATTCATGCTGTGCATATTCGTAGTATATTTGGCCAGTTGGTTGGACTCTAAAGGCTCTTAATATCCACAGTGGCTGAGATTCTAAAGCTAATAGGGAGCGGTGGAGATATTTTTATGATGGTTTAAAGTGTCAGGAAAATGTGAACTATTGTCAGCAATAGTACTGCAGCTAAATACAACCTGACGTATGTCACCAAAATGATGTTTTCTGCTGCTATTGCATTATGTGGTATGCCAACACAGCAGATGGAGAAATCCAATGCAATGTACAATATACACACAGGGATTAACGTATTCCAGCCCAAGGCGGGATTTCTGGCTCATAGCAATTGCCCATGGGTAAAAAAAAAATAAAAATCACTCGAAAATGAATTGATGGTAAATAAATTTGAAAAAAGACAATGAAAACCCCTCTTGCGTTTGTCAGCCAATGAGCGCTCTGAAACTAATAGTATTAGCCAATCAGAAGAAGAAAAGGGTGGGTCTTAGGAAAGAGTGTACCTCCTCCTCTCGTTTCTTGCTCTAGTCGCCAGATAGATTGTGGTACAATTCTGAAATTCTACATGGAAAGTCACCTTATGCCGTTTACAGTTCCATTCCACTAGAGACGTGTAAAAAGTCAAAAAATAAATACCGGTAAATGAAACTTTGTGTTTGGAGAGAAGCACGATAGAGAGAACGGAATTGCATGGAGTGGGCACAATGCAGTTCATGAACTCCGGGGAAGATGTCACGAGCTTAGATAAAGGTCTCAAAAATAAATGGCGCTGGGCATGGCTGGAGGAGACAGGGCAAGATGGCAAGCCATTTAGCAGCTGGTGCAGGAAGTTAGGTTAACCAGGCGCTTACTTCTGCACACTGCTCCATGAACGCTTAGCAGCAAAACTGGATATCAAATGAAATGTGGTAGATATACAGTAGGTGCACTTTTGCCATCTTCTGGCATTGGATTTTCCATCCATCCATCTTCTGACACGCTTAATCCCAAGTAGGGTCGCGAGGGGTGCTGGTGCCTATTTCCAGCAGGGTACACCCTGGACAGGTCACCAATCAACAAGACAAACAATGATTCCTGCACACACTCACACCTAAGGAGAATTTAGAGAAGGCAATTAACAGGAATCAAACCCGCAACCTTCTTGCTGCAAGGCAACAGTGCTACTTACTGCGCCACTGAGCAGCCAACACTTTCAGGACTTTCAAAAGTCAAATCTACTCTTGTCATTCATGCAATCTCTGATCCCATGCCCCCACACACCCTTGGTGCATGGGTATATATATATATTACTCCACAAGGTTCATAAACTGCAAAGATGGGTTAATAAGGAATCAAATAACTTGATAAATAAGTTTCTCATCATTATGTGAATGTGCATTTTTGGTACGTGAAGGTTAGGCTAATAATTTCATGTCCTGCTTCAACAGCCTCAGAGCAACGTTGATGAGGAGTCAGAAGAAAAGCCTCCACCTGATGCCGAGACAGTTCAGGTGATCCCTGGAAGTGAGCTTATCTGGAAAATTGCCCCTCGACCGGAAAACTCAGCGAAGGTGCAGCGTAGTCTATGGCAGAGATAGTGCTGAGATTTTTGAGCTAAACCGTGTCTCCCTCTTGCAGTTCTATGCATTCTCCACCTTTGCCATGCAACTGAATGAATTGGACAAGAACATGGAAGAGGTCCTTCCTCCCACTGATAGCCGCTTAAGGCCCGACATTCGTGCCATGGAGAATGGAGATATAGGTATCCTGACCCAATTCTTTGCCCTGCTGCAACTCCCTAATTGCATCCCTAGAGGTGGTGATTTTCCTTTATTTATGTGTTCTAGATCTGGCAAGCACAGAGAAGAAGAGACTGGAGGAGAAGCAGCGCACAGCCCATAAAAACCGCTCTAAATCCACTGAAGAATGGAAAATAAGGTTGGTTGGAATAATGATCTAGTTTGGTTTTGATAATCTGTCTTTTTGGGTCTTTATTTATCTTAACACTCCCTTATGTTCTGATAAACTTATTTCTATTAGCAATATTAAGAAGGAGCTCCTCACTTTGCACAAGGTTTTGTTTTTTAAAGCTTTGCTTTCATCTCTGGTCACAGCTTGCACTCATGTGAAGAGTTACACTCTACTGCCCTCTTGAGGACAACCATTATATAAAGCGCTCCCAATTTTTTATTGGAGCTTTTATTTGTTTTTTTCATAGATTTTCTTTTCTCATCATTCTGCAGGTGGTTTAAGCAAGGACCCAACCCTCACAACAAGGCTCAGGACTGGCTCTACACAAAAGGCTACTGGGATCGGAATTACGCTCAGCTGCCTGACATTTACTAAATAAAATATTAATGGATTTCCATTTTACTACCTTTGGCCAACTGCTGCTACTCTGGTGATGCATTACCAGCTTAATTTTGGAATCGGTATGGAAGAGGCGATTATGTTTAAAACTCATTCTGGGGGGAATAAAGTAGATCTATGTGAACAGAAAAAGCACAAACCTCTTAACTTTTTCACTGATGTAAAGGTATAAGCATGAAGTGAAATGACTAGAACATGCTCTAGAGCTACTGAGTGTTGGGTAAATGGAGTGTGTACAGAGCAACCTTAGTTTCACTCAAGTGTGTTCATTATTTCTAGTCAGAGATGAGAACATTTCACATTTCACTCATCAGTGTCGGTACAGTGTGTGGAAATCAGCTCTTCAAGCAGCTTGGCCTGAGCTAATTTCCCTTAAAAACTGCTTTAGCAGTGATTGACGCTTGTGGATGCATATCATTATGCAATGCAGATTTTAGGGTAGATAACAGATGTTCCTGTTCCCCACTTTTTACGATGAGTGGTGCAGACATCTGGTGTTAACATGAATGTGTTTGTTTTTTTTTTTTTCTGTGCTTATAATAAAAGTTGCTATATTTAATTGTTAATATACATATATCCTAGTGAACATGTCTTATTGCTAAATTAATCCATAAAGAGAACTGCTTATACCGTGATAGTTTGGTTTGAAAAATAAAATGATGAAACATCCTAAATGTGTTGTACCCATATGTATTACGGTAATCTACTGACATACTGAAGATCGTCCAATCTGCTGCAGCTATGACTCATTTTCTCCCAGTATTGTCTTTTATTTGCCTCCACTTATATTCATATCAACTCAGACAAATTCCGTCATGAAGCCAAAGATCACAACATGGAGCTGCTAAGATGTTTTTGCGTAGAAGTGATGTTTATTGATTGTGGTTGTTTCACTCACCTTGCCAAATTTGGAAGAAAACTCCTTGACTGGCCTGTCTGTTTAGGTGAGAGTCTGTCTGGGTGGGTTCTTAGATCTTCTACTTGGTTTTTTGAGGAGATTAATTGAATTGTGTTCAATGAAATGTTTGATACACTTTGATGATTTTCCTCTGCTTTAAATGTCTCAACAGTCCTCTCTCCTAGACCTGGCTAATGTTTACAAATGTTCAATAACAAAGCTGAGGCCTTCACAGAACAGGTGGATTAATATTCAGATTAAACACTAGTGGACTTACTGATAAGATGACCATTAAAAAGAATCTTTTCCACCAGATTTATTTTTTGAGCCTCCTTTGCTATCAAAGTGACGAGGGCTTATACAAATACCACCTCTTTCAGCATGTTTTATTTTTTATTTCGAATACCATCAACAAAAAAAGTCAAGAACTGAATGCTTGTTATTTAAGGCTCATGGTACTAGCATTCTATCATCTGACAGTTATGCTGCCTAATAAAAGAATTTAGTTTACCTTTTTTTACTTTGGTTTAATCATGTTATCAGATGGACACCCTGGTATTCCCTTCAAATAAATCATGTAGCGGAACCTGGCACAAATTATTCTGTAGAATAAATTCAAAAGTTATATACCCAAACACATTGGATGTTTATTCTAGAACCTAAATCCAAAAGTAAGGCAAATCATCTGGTTTCATTAAACAAGCAGAAAGAAAGACACCATTTAAAATGTAACTTTTTCACAAGCCTCTGTAAAATGAAGCCTTTTTTAATCTGACTTGAAGTTTAAACTATATAGATCCAAATGCATTACAGCTATAAGGTGTTTCTGAAAGCTAAAGAGATATATTTATATAAAGTATTTCAGAGGCATGACACCATTATGTTTGAATTGTTTACAAATATTCAAATGTATTCTCAAACCACAACAGCAGCTCAAAAATAACTAAGTGTTGCATTAATGCTGTTGCACTGGGGCTGTTTTTGTTTCCTATGGAAGAGGGTTTTACTTGGAGATATGTCTTCAGAGATGTCCTCGAGTTGCAGTAACTGCTCCATTTGAATACCTTCACTCTGCTTTAGAATGGCTTGATAGCTGAAGAAAGTTTGTGTTTCCAACAGTATTTTTATTAATCTTCTAATATACAGTAAAACTTGTTGACAAAGTGTTTTAGAGTGTATTTACACCACTTAGAAGTGGAACATTTCTGCACATTTTTATAAATATGCATTCAAAACATATTTACACCCAAAAAGAACTCTGCTTTAAGTAGGACAATAGTCATATATTATGGCAATGGTTTAGCAAATTCTTTAAAACACAAATGATGAGAAACCAAGACTAAGGTCCTTTCTACTTTAGGCAACAGAAACTTTAACAGCACTTCTTTGCGTTCACAGAATATAACTTTGTTTCTCTAATTACTGTGAACTTTGACAGATTTCTACAAATCTGCCAAATACATTAAACAAGTGCAAACTATCTTTTAAGTCAAACCACTGAGAATAGAAAGAAACATATGTGCTAATTCATTGTGCAGTACAGCTGCAGGTCTGTAAAACTTAATGTTCCACCATGAAACTTTTGTGTTTCATGGAGACCTTTTGACCAATAGACATTCAAATAAAAACACAATAAAACATCAGGGTTCCCACTTGTACTTTGATTTAGTTTAAGATGCTGATCCAATATCAAGGCTGGGCTGCTCCTCTCATACACGCGAGTGCAGAGTGAATCCGAACATGGAGCCTGTTCTCAAAGTCATAGCCAGCGTAGTCCTCCTGCAAAAAGAGATCTATATAAATAATTGAATAAAATTCTTCTTCATAACCCAGAACGACAGGAATAAATCTATAATCTTAACAAAAAGGCAAGTAACTTCTATAGGAACACTTCAGGAATTTAATCAATTATCTTTAAGCAAATAAAACTAGATCCAAGTTGGCCCATTCAAGTTATTTTTTATTATCAATATTTCTACTTTAAATCAAAAAGAATTTCAACTTCATGATTTACTATATTCTCTAAATAAATAACATTTTGTCAGAGAGATGATTCCTTTGAGTAAAACACATTGTTTTATACATTTATCTAGGCCAGGCTGATTTTAAATTAGACCAAAAATCAGACAATTATGTTTTTTTTCAGTGAGGTGGATTCACAGCATCACTTGTGGCAAAAATTATCACTAAGATAACTAACATTTGTTTTCTGAACAGAGGTTTAAATGAAGGTAAAGAAAAAGCACAGATGGCAGTAGTTTTTTTAAATACATTGAATTCAGCAGATAGCAGGCTTTAGGTATTGCAGCAAAAATGTTCTGTTTAATTATTTCTATGGGTTTAAAACTGCCATAGATGGTTAAAAATAAACTCACGTTGTCTTAACTGTCTCATACTTTAGTGTCTAATGATAATATACATGTTAATAAAAAATACCAGTCAGTATAAAGTAAAAAATAAAGTTCCTCCCTGCTTTCTTGAATGTAAAGCTCCAGTCATCAGAAAAGAGCTTTTATTTAAGCTGAGCAGTGTGACAGTGGCCAAGGGCAGCTTCACAAACTTGCCAGTATACTTACCAATACTTCTACTTTATCCGTCCCCTAAAGTTACATATTTCATTGGGTATAAATATTTTTTCATACGACTAATTTTCTGTCCACTAACCTCTTCAGGTATGCAATCAGACTTGAAGAGCATCCGTTTCAATGCACAGCTAGACCACTAAACCTTACACCAACCTCAGCTTCAGTGGTGCAAAAGCCTTCCTGTTTCTTAACATGGTTGTCTAGATAAATGTGTCCTTATGGTTTCCATTTCTGAGAAGTGAAAAAAAGCTGATTCCACATGTTCTTTTAGTCTATTTTAACATGAAATGAATTCATTATAGCTTCTCCAACCAGCTATTAGACTTGTTGTAAATAATAGTCTGATTACCCCAGAACATTTGTTCATCATATTAATTCAGCTAGAAAGAAGAAATTATAAGAACTTGCAAAGCAAAAGAGAAAAAGTCTGAAACAACAAATACTTGAAGTACCTTAGCCTGAAGCATTAGAGTTCGACCCTTTGCTGCAGTCTGCAAAAAAAGTACAAAATGAAGTATTTCTGTCAGGTAACAGGTAAAGCTCACTCTGTAAAACCAACAGAAGCTGTACCTCTGGGGAATTCAGCAGGACACAGGCCATTTCATAGCAGGAGTAGGGCTGGACGTAAGAATTGCACTGACGTCCAACCTCGTCCCTTGCAGCCAGATGGAAATACTGTGGGGGAAAATTTGTAATGGAAAACATGGAAGAAAAGTTCAGCCAATCATAAAATCCATTATTATAGGGTACGTATGAGTGCATGGATTAATTAAGACTCTGCCGTGAATCAGAAAAACCTTGCATTATTTCCTACATGCATTACCTGCACGGCATCTTTAGTATTAAGTAGACATCCGCTTATGGCACCAAGGAGCAGGTTTTTCAGGCCAGCCCATGACGCATCTTCAATCCCCTGCAACACTGGAACAAAAACAATCAGTGCTCTGAACGAAAACCTAACAGCATTCAGAAGAGAGATGGCACCCTCTTAACCAGGTGCCGTATTTTACAGCGTTTACCATGAGTCATTGTTTGCAGGTTGGCAGAGGAGCAGTTGGGGAGGGCTTTCCACAGATACAGAATCTCAATCACCGACAAGATGCAGAGCTCTTTGGATAGACTTGGGCTCTGGAAGTTCTCTGCCTGAGGAAAAATGGGAAAAGGACCAGTTTCAGAGCAAAAAAAAAAAATACAAAAAACAAACAAGAGCAAGATGATTGCTTACCCTCTTCAAGGAAAACATCTCTATTTGATTATTCTTGCGTTTGAAAAGTTTTTGAACGTCTTTAAAGGTAGATATAGCACCCTCCAGATCACCTGTGGCCCCTTGGCACACTGGAAAACACAGCAAGAGCTGCAGGTTAAAGGTCACAACAGAACAAGTGCGGTGCTTTGCAAAAATAATAATGTTACGCAAGATATGTAATGCATAAGCGTAAAGTCTATTTATATTTTGCTACTCTTTTTCTAACATCAAAAATCCAGTGCAACTTATTGCCATCAGAAATCCATATACACTCACTGGCCACTTTAGTAGGTACACCTGTCCAACTGCTTGTTAACACTTAATTTCTAAGCAGCCAATCACATGGCAGCAACTCAGTGCATTTAGGCATGTAGACATGGTCAAGACAATCTCCTGCAGTTCAAACCGAGCATCACTATGGGGAAGAAAGGTGATTTGAGTGACTTTGAACGTGGCATGATTGTTGGTGCCAGAAGGGCTGGTCTGAGTATTTCAGAAACTGCTGATCTACTGGGATTTTCACGCACAACCATCTCTAGGGTTTACAGAGAATGGTCCGAAAAAGAAAAAACATCCAGTGAGCGGCAGTTCTGTGGGCGGAAATGCCTTGTTGATGCCAGAGGTCAGAGGAGAATGGCCAGACTGGTTCAAGCTGATAGAAGGGCAACAGTGACTCAAATAACCACCCGTTACAACCAAGGTGGGCAGAAGAGCATCTCTGAACGCACAGTACGTCGAACTTTGAGGCAGATGGGCTACAGCAGCAGAAGACCACACCGGGTGCCACTCCTTTCAGCTAAGAACAGGAAACTGAGGCTACAATTTGCACAAGCTCATCGAAATTGGACAATAGAAGATTGGAAAAACGTTGCCTGGTCTGATGAGTCTCGATTTCTGCTGCGACATTCGGATGGTAGGGTCAGAATTTGGGGTCTACAACATGAAAGCATGGATCCATCCTGCCTTGTATCAACGGTTCAGGCTGGTGGTGGTGGTGTCATGGTGTGGGGAATATTTTCTTAGCACTCTTTGGGCCCCTTGGTACCAATTGAGCATCGTTGCAACGCCACAGCCTACCTGAGTATTGTTGCTGACCATGTCCATCCCTTTATGACCACAATGTACCCAACTTCTGATGGCTACTTTCAGCAGGATAATGCGCCATGTCATAAAGCTGGAATCATCTCAGACTGGTTTCTTGAACATGACAATGAGTTCACTGTACTCAAATGGCCTCCACAGTCACCAGATCTCAATCCAATAGAGCATCTTTGGGATGTGGTGGAACGGGAGATTCGCATCATGGATGTGCAGCCGACAAATCTGCTGCAACTGTGTGATGCCATCATGTCAATATGGACCAAACTCCCTGAGGAATGCTTCCAGCACCTTGTTAAATCTATGCCACGAAGAATTGAGGCAGTTCTGAAGGCAAAAGGGGGTCCAACCCGTTACTAGCATGGGGTACCTAATAAAGTGGCCGGTGAGTGTATATCAACTGGAGTTCATGTAGTGAAAACCCTAACTAGAGAATTCAGACAGTAAAACACAGCAGTGAAGGCATCATTCTGGTGGAATGTTTTTCATTTAAAAAGAGAGAAAAGCTGTTTAAAGCTGATCAACACAAAGAGTGGAAAATAAAGACAAGCCTGGAAGAATAGCACAGATGCTGCAACAGACTGGAAAATGGTACCTAGTACGTCATCGGGCCTAAAGATACAGTTACCATCAGATCAGAAAACCATCCTATGTTAAAACAGCCCAATCAAAGGAAAATTTCAGTTCCAAGACTTGCAAAGCTACCAAAATACGTTATAGTTATTTGCAATTACATCAGAACAGCAAAGTATGGCACATTTTTTTCAGACTTCTATTTCTTAAAGTATTAAAAAAAAGTTTCTTTCCACATCCCAATAACCCCGTAAGTAATGTTAGTTTATAACAAGGATCTTCTACTCCAGCCCTCGAGATGCATTGTCCTGCACCTTTAAGATGTCTCTTTGCTTCCAAACACATACTCGGTACACATTTAAGTGTTCCAGAGTCCTGCTAATGACCTGATTATTAGACTCAGGTCGGTTGAAGCAGAGAAGTAGTCAAAATGTGCAGGACACCAGACCTCAAGGACCAGCGCTAAAGATGGTCTATAACATGAGATGAGATTGCAACGTGCAAAATGTGGAAAATGTTCCAGAGGTAGAAAAAGTTTTGCATGAGTCATAAGGCTTGATTTCCTTTCTGTATTACCGCCTGTTAGATAGGCATAGTAGCACTGGGACCAGCGAGATTCTGCCTTCAATCGCTCAAAGGCTCTGTAGGCTTCTCCGTAGTTGAGTTCGATCATGCTGCACCAACCTGAAACAGCCATCCATGAGAAAAATTACCAGAAGTGTCACATGTGCAGGTCAAAAACATGAGGTAGAAAAATATTACCTATTTCATATAAACACACATGCTGAATCTCCCTCTGGTCGGAGGCCAAATCTAAGGCGTCATTGAAGGACTTCAAGGCACTGCTGATCTGGCACTGGAAAATAAACAGGAACACAATTGTGTGAGCTAAGGTGAAAGTACAAGAGAAAAGCAACTGATTTCATTTTGAGCGTATTTACCTCAAGGCGTTGAACTCTGCCTTTAAAAAATATGAAGAGGGAGGAGTTTGGATAGGTGGCCTCCCTCTGTTTAAGAATGCATTTAGCTTCCATTAATCCTGCTTGTGTGTCTGAGCCATCCAGAGCAAAGAAGGGCTGAACCACGGTGTGGTACCACAGCAGGGCAAGGCTGAAAAGTGAAGTAGAGAATAAGAACTTATAATCTCCTTTTTTTTTTATTGCTTTGATGATGCGGCCTCATAAAAATGTAACTGATTAGTTATTTAATTCAGAGTGGGGAGATTCCAAATACCCAAGAGTCCTTAAAAACAAACCGACATGGGAATTTTGGAGAACACACTCGTGATTTTTAATAAAACAATTATGAAACTAAAATACAGAAGTGATTTAATAATAAGGCAGTACTGCAGAGCTTTAGTCAGCCGTTTGTCTTTCCTTCACTAACTCCTTTTGCTTTCGTTTTTTTAGTTTAGGAGTTTCCATCAAAATCTTAGACTCCATTCTGTTCCAAGAATAATACATACAGCTCCTTGAAAAGGTGTTTTAACCCTTTAAACCCTTTTTTATGTTTCCCATATTGTTACAAATGCAAATTTCAATCTCTTTCACTGGAGGAACACTATTGCATTGGCAAGACACCGCCATTTTTTAACAATACATGGAGAAAGTATACGTTGGAAGTTGGTTAACTTTCCCAAATTCTTAAAATATTTTATCTTAAATTTTCAATTAAGGCTTAAATTTCAAGCTTTTTTTTTACATTAATGACCCCTGACTGCTGTTTGTAGAGCTTTTTGAACAATGTTCTCAGTTTACTTGATAGTCTGTTTTTGCCAAAACAGTTCTGTCAAACACACACAAATTCATAGCAGAAGTTAGGGGGGAAACATAAACCTAACCTTAGTAGACATTAGGGGTGGAACGATTCACAAAATCCACGGTTCGATTCGATTCACGGTTTCGTGGTCAGGGTTCTCGGTTCGGTTCGATTCGGTATATGTTGATTGTTACACCGAAATCCCATAAAAATTTATGTAATTTATGAAAAAATCCCCCAAAAAATAATGGATTGTAATTATTTTAAATGATCCGCGGAAACCCTGGATCATTTCCGTATGTTTTGCTGCTTTGAATTGAATCATCTCGCGCATGCTCTCTACTATCTCAAAGGGACTCAGAGGGGAGCGGACGGGAGCCACAGTGGGGGCTGTAGGCTTTGCTTTGAGCAGCCGGTCTGGAGCGCAGCGGGGCGGAGCGGGGGTTGCTGACGGAGTATGAGGGATTTCGGGGTTAGCATGACATGTTGGTCATGTTGCTGTTAGCATAAACAAAACGCGTTGCACAATGCTTGCACACTGTTGCACTTTTATCCACAACTTTCTTTCCGCCCTCATCGTAGGTCACTCTAAATGCAAAGCGCTCCCATACAGCAGACCTATAAAGTGCTGCTGGCGCGTCTTCCAACTCCTGTTCTTTCCCACTCGCCAGTCCGACACAATTCTCCACAACAACTGATTTTTTTCCCTGCTACACCCGGCTAAGCTGCTTCGCTTCTTCTTCTTCTTGTTTACTACTAGTGGTTGGCTTTGGTCGCAGTACCGCCACTTTTTGCTCTGGAGTGTAAACGGTTCGCCTATGAGAAAAAGGAGCAGCGCATGAACTGAACGAAACACACGCGAATCGAACCAGGACAGTCGAACCGAACGGTTCGGACGGTTTTCATAAATCGTCCCATCCCTAGTAGACATAATAACTGAACCTAAGTGAATACCTTAATTGTATCCTCTCCTAGAGGAACAGCCCTAAACCTAACATTGATGGATGAGAAACCCAAACCAAAGGAAAATGGACTTCATATGACTTCAATAAGTTCCTGTTTGGAAACGTCTTCCGGTAAGTACTACCAGCACTGAAATAGCGGCGCTCTGCCCCTGCAGTACAGTAGTCTTGCATAAAAGACCAACACAAAGTTTTGCACAGTTGTAAGGTGGAAAGAAAACGATCGCAAAAATGCATCTATTCTGTAAAGGCCCCTTGAAGGACCGCCTAGATGAGGACAGCGTTAATTAGAGAAGAAGCTCTTTGGCCAAATTCCACAGCTCAGGTGGAAGAGTCTGCTAGCAACAAATTTTTTTTTAATCTAACCACCTCAAAAATCTAGAATTTATAGACGATCAAAAAAACAACCAAAGCTTAAAAGGGAACCAATGGAAAACTAAAAATGCTCATCACCCTGAACATACCATACCATGACCCCCTTAATGCTTTGTGATCTAACTTTGTGTTCCATCCTCCTCATGATCAACCAACTGACTTGGAATGGGGGCTAAAGTCCCTCCATCAATATTACTGCCCTGATCCACAGCGGAACGGTGTCACTAATCGAGATCTACTCTGAACTGTCAGGACAGGAGAGAGTTTGACACTTAAAGAACCAAATACATTTCAAAGGCCTGCAGGAGCAGTACAGAGTTTTATTATTCCCATGAGAAAGTCCTCCACATGTGTTCTGGTGTATTTCTGAAAAAAAAAAAAACAGCCTACCAACTTGAATTTTTCTTTTTTTAAACAAAAAAAAAAAAACATTAAAAGAGAAACAAATTATATTTATGTGAATAGATGATGTGTTATGCCCAACAATGTCTGGAAAGAGCATGAAGTGAAGCAACCTTTCTGCAGCCTGAACCATAGTTGGCCCAGGCTGGCAGCAGTGACCAGTGTGAGTGAGCTCCACTGTAGTTAGTGTGATCCCAGTAGAGTTCAGAAGAACGGTCTAAGTTATAAACCACCATTCTCTAGTTCTATGATCACAAAGCATGCAGTATGAGCACACATAGCCTGTGAACTGGACAGGTCAAGTTGTACAATGTTTAAGGACTAGGAATGTAAATTATCCATTAATGAATTAATCTAAAGTCAATTGGTCGCATCGACCATCTAATCATTATTTAAGACGTAGAAATTGTCTTAAAAACCAGATTTTCTCTTGTATTAAGTTCGGAAGTTGAATGTTTGTTTACATTCCTAATAAGGACAAAGTTATCCCTGTGCTATGTTTAAAAATTTTGTTTTTATTATTATTATTAATTTTGATCACCTAGCTGTTTTGGTCTAAATCTAATCTAAAGAAAAGTTTGTGGCAATGAATTTGTTACAGAACTGTGATATCGATGCTATTGTTATAATGGATGCTTTATGCTGTGGGCTTACGATTTCATAGCAGAAGTTAGGGGAAAACATAAACAAAAAAGCTGATTAAAGTGGATGGGAATCTTAAGGAGCTTAAACATGACAGTTGTGGTGGAAAATGATCCTGAACATACAGCTAGAACTCTAAGGGTTTAGATCAGAGATGGCTAACTCAACCCATAAGGAGCCGCTCCCTGGATGTTCAAGGCCTTCTACAGTGAGCATAGACTCTTGGAGTTCACAGCTCTTGAACAGAACATACATTTTGACTTCCACTTCACATCTATGTATCACTCTGTGTTGGTGTCACATGATATGTTGCATGTTAAATGGCTGTGAATACTTCTACCAGGCGCTGCAGTTAAACATGCTCACTCACATACTCACGTAGCTAACGGGGCCTTCATGTCCTTACTTTCACTGGCATAAGTGAGCGCAGATAGGCCTTGATGGCGGTCTCCAGGGAAGCCCAGCAGGTTGACGATCTTTAGCAGATGTGGCGGCACCATGGAGATACACAGGTGGAAAAGGCCATAACCAAAGCTGACAGAACCTTTCAGCCGGTCCAGAACCTCTGGGCTGATGCCGTCCAATCTCTGGGACCGACCGGGTCCAGTTGAGGAGGATCGGCTGCTGTGGGATGGATCTGAGGTGGACGGCAGAGGCACTGCTTGCTGCTCGGACGCCCTCCTTCTGCTGCCTTCTTGAAGTTGTGTGATGTCATTGTAACATTTGTTATACATCTTCCAGGCTTTTCGGAGGATCCAGCCTCCTTTGATATAGGCTGGAAGAGAGTAATGGCTGAGCTCAGTAAAACTTCATTCAGTATTTAAAATATGACAATAGTTTTTGAAGTTATTCTCCGGGATATTACCTGACAACTCCTGTTTGATAAAAGAAAGGACTGCAATGTAAACCTGGCAGTCTGCTATGATGATTTGCCTCTGCAGCCGGTCCAAAGCAGCCATCCCCGACCTCTGGGAGTCTACCTGCTAAAGCACATTAAACATCCACTCCAGGCTCTTCATAAATATACATGTACAGTAAAGCTATAGATTAGGAAGGTTACTCACACTCCGTTTTATCTTGTTCTTAATGGTTTCAATAACGCTGGCATTTTCACTCTCACACAATCTCTCTGTGGATTTGAGGTCATCAAAGGCCGTCTGCATTTTCTCCTCTTCAAATGTCATTACAGCATTCTAAAAACAAAGCACAAACAGAAAATGGTGACCTGTGACTTGTTTAAGAGAATAATAAAAGTTTAATTATTTGATCTTTGGATGAGTAGCAAAGCTACAAAGGCAGGAATACAATTAAATCTTTTATCTTTTAAAACTTAATTAGATTACAGAATGGGGAGTCGTATGTCTTGTATATTTTCTGAAAGAATCTTAATAATTGCTTTCTCTAAAGATCCTTTTCTTATATTCATCAACAGTATTTAGCTCTGTTTTTTTCCTCAGTGTATGAGCTAAATGGAGGATTGTGTGTAAGCATATTGTCACTATTTCAACCAACAATAATAATTCTGTAGCCAAAAACAGGATGATGTTGTTTGAAATCTAACTTCAGATAGATTGAAGGAGAAGCTTCCATTTACAGTTAAACATTTTGCCAACATACTGATTAGACATACTGATAGATCGCCTATGCATGCCAAACCAATGCTGTCCAGAAGAAGAGCAGAGATGACATCATATGCTTGAATTACAACACCTTTTGTTTTCTAAATAACAATCCAAAGAGAGACACAGCTAATCACAGAGCGATTTTAAATCTCTCAGGTAGGGTGTCAGTTTGTTAGGTCTCTTATATAGTGCTCTCTTAAAATTCTCTCTCGTCTTTCTCCTTCTCTATTGGCAAAGTGCTTAAGGAATCCATATTCAACCTGGAGACGTCCTTATCCCCATTTTCACCTTCAGACGCCAATAGGGTAAGCATGAAAGCCTTAGAACAGTGTTTTGTACCTAATACCATAAGGTTTTGCTGTTACCTAAAGCTTAGTTTCCTGTACGTAGTTTTTACTTTGTGATGCCCATGTGAATCCTCTTGGCTCCTTTGGCATTACTAAAGAGCATTAGGCAGGTTCTTTATGGGTGCAACTCTCACAGACTGCTTCAATCCTCAACTAAAAAGTAGATTTTCCTTAAAGAAGAAAAACCCTTGATGCTTTCCAATGGTAAAAGATTTGTTGCCAATAAGCATCATTATAAAGAAAAAAAAAATTATTGATGAAAAATTGATTCCCTTAATTTTTGTTCCAAGTTTGTTTAAGAATAATGTTCCATCTTAACATTAATCCATCCAACCATCCATCCATCCATCCATCTTCTTCCGCTTATCCGGGGTCGGGTTGCGGGGGGGGTAGCAGCTTCAGTAGGCAGGCCCAGACGTTAACATTAAACTAGTTTTAAAGAGGCAGGTTTAAAGTAAGCACTTCTGAGTTTATCTATGTAACTCCTTAATCAAACATAAGCAACATCTTTAAAGGTGTCATCACGCAGAAATCTGACTTATGAAGCTTTAAGTCGTAGGGAAACGGCTGTTCCAACTGTTGCATTTCCGAATTCTCCCAAGTGGTTCCCGACTTTACACGAGTGAATAAAGTGAATGTGATTGGTCGTTTATCAAGGGGGTGGGATTGTTGTGGCGGAAGGTTTGCAAGCAAGTTTGGTTGTGGCCGGAACTTGCGAACCAGTTAGCAACTTAGTGCTAGTAGGTTCCCAATGTGAAATTACATTGAGAACAAGTAGCACTAAGTTGGGGACTTAGAAACGACACTGTCAAGGAACGCTATGGACAGCAGAAACATGCAAGAGGAGGAGAGCTTTGTGTCAGAGGTCGTGGATGAGTCTCCTTCGTCATACATTTTTTATTTAGAGGAGAAAAGCGGGGACGAAGTTGTTGTGGAAGAGTACACCAGGGCGGCAGATGCTTTGTTTAGTGTAGAAGGCTTACAGCCGTACATGTTTGAGCCCTTGCCTCGCAACGCTGCCAGTTCTGTTAGCTCTACGCCTGCCGAAGACACAGACATTTATCTCCGCCAACACTGGGACGTAACTCAATGGTAAAGTTCTCATTTATTCTCATTTTTTATTTCAACCGTTGCATATAATAGATGCGACATACAGTATGAATCAAGATGCTATGATCGAAAAAATTTGATTGACAGATGACCGTTGATAAATGATTGGCCGAATTTAGGTGTGCAGACTGATGTATAACTAACTGGCCTGCATAAAAGAAAAAAAAAACAAACAGATTTTAAGACGGGATTTTTTCTTAATTAGAAATTTTCCAAATTTTGGGATAATATAATCTGATAAAGAGTGCATTTATATACATGTTTAAGCCAGAATGATTTGACATTTAAATATGATGTCCCTACTACTTTAAGCGTAAATTCAATCTGGAAGACACTTGTCAGCTTCAGCTGAACCACCTGTGATATCCCTCATTTGGCTCCAGCGAATCAACTCAGGGGCCAAACCTTCTCTGAAGCCAATCACCTTGCAAGGTCCCCTTCATTTAGCTCCTGGCATGCAAGCTTTACTTTCACCTACCTCCATCCCATCTCCTCCCTCATTCTCAGACTTTTCCCAGTGTCACTCACCCTCTGGCTTATTCCACCACCGGTGTCCTGGACCTGTGGGGAGACTACTCTAATCCTTTTCTAGGTTACTCCTCCAAGTGTACGTTGATTCACAGCATCAAAGTCTTAGGCCAAATTACTTATTTCGTTTATATCATTGTCTGCTTCTCTGTCTTTAAATCCCAGTCGGTCTCGACAGATAGCCGCTCACACTGAACCTGGATCTGCTGGAGGTTTCTTCCTGTTAAAAGGGAGTTTTCCTCTCCACTGTCGCTACATGCATGGTTAGTGCGAGGGATTGCATAGAGTTAAGTCCTCGCAATTAGCTGGTTTTCCTTAAATAGAAATATTTTTGATGAATATGATTGAGTAAACCTGTATAAATAAATGGAATATTTTCTAATTGCATTTTGTCCAGGTTGAATTTGAAGTTACACCATTTGTGTTGGTATTGGGCTTCATTTAAAAACTATCAGACAATGCGGAGTGTGAAAGTGGCTTGTTTTTCTTCCATGTGCGCTTTTTGTTAGAACGAAAAAAAAAACTCTTAAAAGGGTGCAGTTTTGCTCCTCCTTCATGATTCACTTTCTTCATGGAAGGATGCTAACATTAGCCAGTCTTTCTTTCACCACGCCTGTCTCTTTTGCACCAAAAAGGAAGGTATTTCAATAATCAGGGAGTTGGTAAGTGATGCTACTTCTTTAACTATTTACCTATTGTGCGTTGCTAAAGCTAGAACTACATGAACATGCATATACACACTCACTTTAAATTCTCATGCAAACCCTTAAGAAAATAAAATGGGTATGAAAAGGGCCCCGAATTAACTCTATTTAAAAATAAGTTCCCCTAAAAATGACTGTATTAGTAGAATACTAGGTTGTAACTTATTTAATTTATGGAATTAAGTTGTAAATAAATTAGTAAATTTTAACTTAGTTCTAGTAACGATTAAACCTTCTAAAATTTGATATTTTAAATTGGATTATTTCATATGGTATGGTTTGAGCGGTTTACTATACGTTTATAAGGTTGGCGTTGAGCTAGAATGGATTTTTTTTTACATTTAAATTCTGTTTTGTTTCACTCTAAATTGTAGTTTAAAAAATGTCAGCTTTTAAAAGAATGCAAATGTTATTTTTAAGGTTAAAATGAAAATCAAAAGGCCAATTGGGATATAAAATAGATCTTCACCCTCAGCTTCTCTACTTACCATAAAACTCACAAAACTTGCTCCAAAACTCATCAAAGGACTGTGGTTCCTGAAAAAATAAATAAAACACAAGTTAAAGGGTCTTTGTAAAAATGCATCCGATCCAAGCAACCATTCCAACAACAAATCTATTTAACAGTCAGGTGAAACACTGGTGTGAGCACAGGGACAGATTTCATCATGTCAAGGCCTATTGCAACTGAATAGCAAAGCTTAAATGCTTTATGTAGTTTTAAAGAGGGAAACTCTCTGGATAATGATTTATGCTGCCAAGCATTTCACTGTTTCACTTCCTTCCAGGTTTGCTTGCTGATGCTGTCAAAGCAGGATGACACTTGGTGCTTAAAGCAATTAGTGGGACTTGTGACATTTTGCTTTTCACCAGGGGTCAGGACACCTATAGGGCCACCTTCAGTGGAATCAACATGTAGGCTTAAAGATACCAAGCTCTGGAAATAAATACACATCCTGAAAACATGTTTTTAAGCCTCCCACCTCTGATGCAGCCTAAAGACTATCTTAACTTTACAAACATATAAAGTAAAGAAAGTTAAAACAACTACAACGCCCTGCTATCAAACACAAACCAGCTGTTATATCATTATTTCATTAGATATTTGTCCATAAACAGGTTTTTCTGGCTGCCAGTATTTTCTGTTGGAGTTAAATAACACTAATCCAGCTTGTGACCAAAATATAAGGTGCTTATATAAAGTAAAAGCAACATGACTGTTTCTCATGCCTGTTGAATTCTTCTGGTGTATCAGTTGACAGATCTGCAGGCAGCGGTTGAACCTGAAAGCTGTCTGAAGACGCACACAAACCTGTATGTCCTGAAGAGCTCATCACTTTCCTTGAATCCGTTGTTGAGCAGCATGTTGATTCCTTTCAGAGCCAGCTCTGCATCATTTATCGCTTCGGTTTTGTCATTCGCGGAGCTCCCGGGAGCTGGTTCTGTTGGGTCCGCCATTAGGACACCCGAAGCCGCCGCCGCCGCCCGGGGAGGTCGGTATCCAAGAGGTTGTGTAAAGGGGGTGGCTCCGGATAGTTTACTCACACATTCAAAACAGCCTCAACCCGTGGCGCAGATATGGACGGTAGCTGTCATGTCTGCGTTGTTTATATTAGCAGACTACAAACCCATAGAGGCGACATACTTCTTGACATAACGGCTACTGTTTGTGTGGGCTGACCGCTGTTTCGTCTGAAGGCTCGCGCCGCTCTGTTCCGTATTGTGCCGCCTGTCTGGCCGCCCCGGTTCCTGTGGAGACAGGAAATGTGCTGCTTTCAAGTGCATCCGGAATTATCACCTTCCCACAGAACTCAGCTCTCCTATTTTTCTTAACATAAATTTCAAAGCGAGTTCTTAATTGGTGTAGTAGCAGTTATTATCAGTGGGTTATTATCATTATTAATTTGTTGTTGTTGATTGGTTATCTTGTGTTTTCCAAAGGGCTAATGCTTCATCCCAACATGTAAAAATCCCCTGAAGCACAAGAGAAACAGTGCCCCCTGCAGTCACAGTATATCACTGTATGAAATATGGATACATGGGAAAGTTTATTAATTTATATAGTTTTATATTTTTCTCTTTTTTGGTCAATTTGTCTCACAATCCTAAAATAAGATAAAAATCAAATTACATTGTCTACTCAATCTGTATTGACACAAGCTAGAATTTTAAATCATGTTTTTATATCTCAAAACAAAGATTAAACTTGTTTTTTCATTCAGTTGCCTGACAAGTCATATATAAACATATATTTAGAAGCTGAATTTAATCTGCTTTAGCTGATAAGCCAATATTATCACAATTTCAACAATACCTTACCCAAAGAAACTATGTTTTTGCTACAGTACAACATGAAATGATGACATACATCCGACATTTAATATTCAACATGTTAAATATATTGCAATATTTCACTGAAACCTTGCAGATATCTATGTTGTCATTTTTTACATGCAACACTAACTTCCCATTTTTGGTTGCAGTAACATGAAACTAAGGGACACTTTCTTGTCTTTAGCCAATCTGAATTTATCTGTCTTTGCGTCTGTCAATTTGTCATTGTCTTTATGATATCACATGAGGTGCAGTTTGTTGCTGAAATAATAAAATTTGAATGATATAAATTGAATACAAGTCATGGATTAGAGGACAGTTTAAAAACATTACATCTAAAAGCCACATGTTTAATAAGTTTGATCGGGTTTATTAAATCGCAATTATTAATACTTCAAACACATTTTACCATAGCAACTAAACAAAGTCTTTGAATCCTTATCAAAGCGATTTACTCTCGCACATCATTCAAATGTTTTATTATAAAGAAAAAAGGACCAATAAGAGGGATAATTTATCAAGATCCGACCATATTGTTGAATGCAATTCTTTGTTCTAACCACAAAAACCGAGCTAAGATATCTAAATAATTTTTTCTGATTAAAACATTAAAAGAGAATTAAAAAAGCAAAAACAACCTCAAACACAAATCAAAAAATCTTTTATTGCCACAAACTATAAAAAAAAAACAATCAAACACGTTTATAAATCGGTCATTATAAGGCAGGAATGCATGTCCAAATACGTCTAATTATACTGCATTTTATCATGTTTCTCGATAATTGTAGAATGAATGTAAAAAAAACAGAAAAGTAAACACCTGCTGGGAAATTTCAAGCATCTTTAATACATTTACTTCTGTGCTGAATTGCATTCAGCTCTTTGGTAATGGTCCCAATTTATCACTGACCAAAGCTATGAAACCTATGCTTATGGCACAAATTACAGGTTACTTAACAGGTAAAACGAATAAACAGAAATGAAAAACCATGCTCTTTCATGACGTGAGCAAAAGGCACATGCAAAAAGGAATGCAAAATGGCAAGGAAATTCAGGTAAAATGTGAGGAACACGTGTGTTTTAAACCAGTTACAAAGCAGAACTCTACATGCAATTGGTGGAAATAAATACATCATAGCTTGGAGACCCCTGAAATAGCAATGACAAGCACCGCAGGTGTAAACATAATATTTCTAGAATAAAATTTGAAAAAAGAAAAACTACAATCCAACAACAAAGCTAGTAATCTTCATTGCAATTGCAGCACCATCTGAGAAGGCAACCTCTGTTCTCTTAAAGTGCTGGGTTCTTCATAGTGAATTCCCCCCATCAGTCAATCACCAGTCTTTTCAGTAGCATTTGGTTGTTGACAAATGATCAACGGAGACATGCATCTACTTGTGTTACAGTTGGAAAATGTGTCCAACAATTGGTGCCATGGTTTGATCACAAAATAAATACAGAAATGTTTGACAGAGGATCCTGTGAGGTGAATATGCTACTCACATCTCATGTCCTCTCCCCCCCTGCCCACACTCATTCAGAAACACACACAGACACATTCTCTGTCTTTTAACAGATTGCACATAGTGGGTGAACAAAATGGTCCCAAGCTTTGTTCAGTCATAATGCGGTGAGGTGTGTTGCTCAGCCTGGACACTCCTTGAGGTTGACGGGGCCAAACACACTTGATGACCTGTGAAAGGAGACTGATACGTCGTTGATCTTCATGTCTTGAATACATCCCACAAAGGATGATTTAACAGGAAGCGCCTGTTGCATCAATGTTTCTGTAAAAACAAGCATGCAGTGTGTAAGTAAATGTATGCACTGCTGCATTTTTCTAGACTTTAATGTTTCTTAAAGTGATTTTATGCAAACAATTATACTTATGACAGCATTAATGCATGTACAGGTATGTACTATAGTACAGTAAGTATTCCAACTAACACAGGGCCTCTATTGTGGCAATTTTAGCAGGAAAAAAAAAGAAACTTTGAAACTGATTCTTCTTACATCACAGTAGCATATTCTCACACTGAAACTTTATATTTAATTTGTTCTATGTGTGAATATTACTTATTTCTTGCTTTATTTGTTCTGATTGCTGACTGAAAAATATGAATGACATAGACATCCTATTTATTCATTCAAAAATCTGTACAGTACAGCGCTCTGCCTAATTAGTGTTTTGTTGAACAAAATATTTATCTATTAAACTGATCAAGTATATTCTTAATGTTATGTATTAGTAGATGTAAGTGTGTGAAATATGCCACCAATCAGGAAGAGAACAGTTTCTTGTTCACATATTTACTAGCAAAATATTTGTGAAGTTATTGGCCTAATTGCGTTATTACAATGCTGAAGAAATATTTTTTAAATCACTTTGAAAATAGCTCAAATTTACTTGTATTATTAGAGATTTGTATCTTTTACCTCCCTACCCTCATCCTTACTTTGGTGACCTTAACTCCTTGTCCAGCCTTTTTTGTCCCAGTTTCAAGGGTTTATACTTTTTAAGTGTTGTCTAATGATAGACATGGATGGCAAGTCACTTTATTTTATTAGTCACTTTTTGACTTATATACTTACAGTAAGGGAAACAGGATGTTATTGAAAACTAAATGTTTTGGAAACCAAGTTTAAAACATGAAAGTGTAAATTACAATTATGCCTTATTTATATTTTGAATTCGTATTCATTGTTAGGCATACTGTCAATGTTGCACATTTGATTTAAGAGAAATATACAGCTAGATAGACAGACAGACAGACAGACAGACAGACAGACAGACAGATAGACAGACAGACAGACAGACAGATAGATAGATAGATAGATAGATAGATAGATAGATAGATAGATAGATAGATAGATAGATAGATAGATAGATAGAT
>NW_015150526.1:1157298-1250107 GCF_000732505.1 Cyprinodon variegatus | reverse complement strand
TAGATAGATAGAAGAAAATAAGTATTTGAACACCCTGTTATTTTGCATGGAGGGATCTGAAATTGTCATCATAGGTGCATGTCCACTGTGAGAGACACAATCAGAAAAAAAATCCAGAAATCACAATATGTATGATTTTTACTATTTATTTGCATTATGCAGCTGCAAATAAGTATTAGAACAACTGTCTATCAGCTAGAATTCTGACACTCAATGACCTATTTGTCTGCCTTCAAAATGTCCACCTCCACTTCATTTATTATCCTAAATTAGATGCACCTGTTTGAGGTCATTAGCTGCGTAAAGACACCTTTCCACCCCATACAATCAGTAAGAATCAAACTGCTAACATGGCCAAGACCAAAGAGCAGTCCAAAGACACTAAAGACAAATTGAACACCACCACAGGGCTGGAAAGGGCTAGGGGTCTACAGACCTAAACCCAATAGAATATCTTTGGAGGGACCTCAGACTCTGTGTTTCTCAGCGACAGCCCAGAAAGCTAACTGAACTACAGAAGATCTGCATGGAGGAGTGGGCTAAAATCCCTCCTGCAGTGAGTTCAAACCAGGTGACAAACTACAGGAAACATTTGACCTCTGCAATTGCAAACAAAGGTTACTGTACCAAATATTAACTTTGACTCTTACAATGGACATGCACCTACGATGACAATTTCAGACCCCTCCATGATCTCTAAAAGCTCTGCTTTCAAAAAATAGGACAATTAAGAACAATAAGACAACGTTCAATCTGCACCCTGAAGTGAACCAAATCTGATTTTTTTGGCCCATATGTGACCTGTATATGATCTTTTCATGGCTGTCTGAACAACACAGATCTGATTTTTTCCAATGCGACCCAGGCCACTTGGCTATGTGGTCCTGAATCCAATACGAATCTGATCTTTTCAAATGCGACCTGTGTCTGAACAGCCAGGTCACATTCATCCGACCTGAACGCCATTAATATCCAACAAAGGTCACTTTTCTGGGTCTTGCTATGAAGAAGCGGCAAGAAAAACAACACCCATGGCTGATGCGGAGAGCAGTATTTATGTTTAACCATCTTGAAAAGATTGTGTCCGTAAACACAGAGCAACTGTGATATCATTGCGTCCTCTACTGCGCATGCGGGACACTTGCGTTGTATGACTGCAGTTCACACAGAAGATCACATACAAGTCGCATATACTGTATTTGGAAATGTGAACAGCAATGCAAAAAAATCAGATTTCACAAAAAAATTGGAATTGGGCATCAAGGCCTTCAGTGTGAATGTAGCCTAATACTCACCAGGAATACCACCAACATATAGGGGGACTTTGGTCAAAGGGAAGGTGGAAGGTTGTGGTCCTATCTTGTAGTTGTCCGTTGTGTCCACAGATAGCTGTACAACATTTCTTCTTTTGATTACTAAGGAAAAAAAGATAAGCGATTATAAAAATACATTAATGAGTATTGATATAAAAAGGTAGCCTGGGTGCCATTCCGAACTTAGTCCCGCCCACAAGGTTTGAGGTCGGGAAGTTCGGTCTGGCTCTGCTCCATAGTAGCGCGAGTATGATCGCCCACCCTCTGGCGATCCAATCAAATTGTCAGGGCGGGCTTTATACGATGATGGACAGATGATCAACAGTAACGTAATCAACCACGTGACCGAAGCGCGCTTGGGAGACAACAACAATGGCTGCCGCCGGAGAGTTGAGGTGAGTAGATTCTGCTATTAGGTCTGTTCTAGAAGATATCGACAGCAAATTAATTTTAAAAGAGGAAAAGAGAAACGCGATCACGGCTCATCTTCTTATTCTAGGCGCGCAACTGCACGCTTTGATTTTTGTTGACAACAACTATGCCTGGCTTAACATACGTCACGCACTCCGTTGCTCTTATTGGTTGTAGGTCTATCCAATTGAGTGCAGAGGCATTTTTTTTCCTGGTCCGTTCAAAACACGCCCCATAATCACCGCTCTATGGAGCAGTATCAGACTCATATTCTGACTAGAATTGAGTAGGACTATGTCAGGCTAATAAAAAGGTAACTCAAGTGGTAAAACATTACTTCTTATTTCAGATCAATCTAACCAGTCAAGAAGAAAACAAAATATGTATGGACTCTGCAGAAGCTAATGAAATGTTGACGCAAAGAGAAAATGATCGATGTGTACAAAATGGAGACCAAAATGGCACCTAGTTTTGTTTGCATATTTGTCGGTCAGTTAGGAAAAAAATCCTCTCCTACCATTTATTATGTCTTGGAAAAGGGACCTAAAGTAGATTATGTTTTCTGGAAAAACGATCTAGAAATAAGTTTACATATCGTAAATATATCTTTAATTTAAGTAGGTCAATCAGAAAGTTTGCCAATGGAATGAGTATTTTTACTCTTGAAATAAGATAATAAGATAATATGCACTTAAAATAAGACAATCCCATTTTGTTTTCTTATTTTAAATGTAAATTGTCTTGTTCCATTGGCAAAATGTCTCTTTTACCTCTTCAATCCAAGAACAAATGCACTTATTTTAAGAATAAATGACTTTTCTAGATTTCAATTTTTGCCAGTGTAACCCTTGGGTGAGGCTTGTGAATCTTTGTTTTCTTTTATCTCACTCTCTTATGCTACAAGGATGTGTAAACGATATATTGCATCCAAAATATGAGACTTATTTCACATTTCGTTGAAAATGTTTTGAGGAACGAATCTGACATAATTGAAAATAAATGGCAGAAATGTATTAGGATGGAACGTGGAGAAAATTAGTTTAAAAAAAAATAGACAAATAAAATAAAACAGAAATAAAAAGTACACAGAAATAAATACATATAAAAAACAAGTAATCAATAAAGTTGAAAATTATAATATTAAATAAATGAGGTAATTACTATAAAGATGAAAAAATAATTGAGTTAATTAAAGTATATTTGTACATTTTTTTTGTACATTTTATTTTTTGCCAATACATTTTTTTTATTTGAGCATTTATTTACTTATGTATTTATTTTCAACTATGTCAGACTGGGTCCTCTAAACATATGTTTATCAGGTATATATAAGAATATGTTGTTTTTATTTCACCTGAAATTTTATGGAACATTCCATCGCATAAAGAAGTTTTAGGCTTCACTGATGTCATGTATTCTCCTCTCCCGTTGCTCACCTTTGCCACAACCTGTAAATGACAATATTTTTAAATTTCTTACTTTTAACAAACAAACAAGGAAAGTTACCTGATAATAAAGGTACTTACACTATTCAAAACCAGCCAAGATCAGTTTGAGGGACATAAAGTGATGGCTAGTAATAATTTAAAACAGTTATATGGCAATGAGAAGCAAAAGAGTGCTCTTACCTCTCCTCTAAGCATATAAATGCTGAGAAAGTGGCTCATCGTGTTTCCATAGTTGTTTGTGTTCGAATCACCGACATAAAGCAGGAGTCCGGTCTGATTGCGGGGACGTATGCTAAAGAGCAGTTCCAGTTCAGATCCAAACACAAAGGAGTCATCTGAAGTAAAAAAAAAATTTAACTTCAAAACACATATACAGATGCTAGGATTTAAAGGTATAGTGAAGGATGTTCTTTTTCCGGGTGGATCATCAAAAATAAGTGGTCCTCCTAATTGTCAATCATTCTGGTGATATGTTTACATAAGACTGTCCTACTTGCTCATTCCCATTTTCATTTACCGGTGGTGATTCTGACATAGTGCTGCGTGTCCCAAGCCCGTAACATCATAAATGACCCCTCACATCCCAACCATGGACTGTTCTCCCTGCTGCCCTCTGGGAAAAGGCTTCAAAGCATCTGACGTAGGTCCACCAGATTTCAGAACAGTTTCTTCCCCACTGCCATTAGACTTCTGAATGTTAAAGTGGGTTATTTTATTTATAAAGAAAAAATAAATAAATAAAATTAATGTTAGAAGTGTAAATATACAGTCATATGTTTATATTACTATATATTTTTTATGTATTTATTACTGTTTTCAAAGCTGCTCTGTAAAAAATGAAATTGTATAGTGCTGTTTTAAACGAAATTTCTTTTTGTATACACTGGAGTATACAAAATGACAAAATAAATTTGTCTAAGTCTAGGTCTGTAATAGAGGAAAAACTGCAAATCTTCTTTTGAAAGTAAGCTCGTATGAGCAATGCAAACAGCAATTTTCAAACAGTGCGTGCACAAGGAGAAATGGGCTTGTGCACGCTCTCACATGTTTTAATAGGCGTTCCTTCTTGGGAGTGGGTACAGGGTTGTGCATGTGCATTTTTTTTTTAAGTAGAGAGGGCAGGTCTTTTTTAAAAATTTGCGAAAATCCTCCACTATACCTTAAAAATTTGCAATGAGCCACCAACCACTGAATAAACAGAAAACAATATTAAAAAACAACGTTTTTTTTGTCTTAAATCGGGCAACAAAAATGTTCTGTTGTTTACAAAGATAAAAAAAAAAACAGTGTGGTATCAGAGGGTTATAAAAATGACAAGCACTCACTGATGATGACATGCGCTCCAATTCCTGCAAAGTACACCCCTCTCTGTGTCTGTCCCTCAAAGCAGGGTCCTGCACCATAGTTTGCTGATGGGTTTGACATTGGTGCTCCATTCATCTTAAAATTACGCACGCAGCCGGACACACTTTGCTTTGGTAGAGCCTTTGACTAAAACGGAAAAGAGTTTCAATTTTTCTGATTGACAATAGTTCTTGAGAAAAATATATTTTTTTTGTTGTCCAAAAAATTATATCAGCTGGTTTAAAATTTGTTTTGCTACCTTTAACTCTTTCTCAAGGGATTCTGGTGCACTGCCCAGGTACACAGGTAGGAGGAATTGCTGCATGGACTTCAACTCAGTGTTTGTCAGTTGACCATCCTGAGCTCTGATCCCATCAACGACCAACCTGAATTTCTTCTTCTCCAAACTGAATACGACCTACGGAAGAAATACAGTCAACACAATTTTGTTTAGCAAAATAAAATGAGCAGTAGGTCCTTAGATAGAAACCAGATTTTTACGTACTAATACATACAGTAGTAGCCATTCAAAATTTCCCCACTTTCCTTGATGGGCCCTTAGCTTGTCCCCTAATAATTTTTTAAGAAATCTAAGGAGATCAATCTTTGTACTAAAATATTATTTCTGTCATGATTTGTGGACATTAAGATCTAAATAGAAGCATCATCTCCTGGTCAGACCCTGTAATTCAGCTAAAAGGCGGAGTCAGAGTAAAGTAATACATGCTGCCCAGGAGAAGGAGGGGGTCACTCCAATGGCTGGATATTGGCTGCCATTCGGCTGCCGTTTGACTGGGAAGGGACATTTTGAATGGCTGTTATCAATTGATAGTAGATTATCAGGCTTTGCTGAGCTGCAATCATCTGAATCAGGTGAGCTAAAGCTTAGAAACATCCAAAACATGCAGAGCAGTGTGCCTTGAGGACCAGGGTTGAAAAACATTGGATTAGGGGAGTGATGGCCCAGTGGTAAGAGCAGGGTGCTTGTGATCTGAGAAGGTTGCAAGTACCCGGTTCGATCCCCACATCCTCCACTCTGGGTTCCTGAGCAAAACCCTTAATCCCACACTGCTCCCCAAGGGGGTGGGTTAAATGCAAAGGTAAATTTCTCTAATGGGGTGTCAATGAAATTCAATTAAATCCCATTCGGTGCCTCAGAGGAGACAGAGCTTTTTTAGTTGCTTCTCCAAAACTTTGGATTGAGCTCCTCCTCAGACAATTCCCTATACTGTCTATTTTTAAAACTCATCTTAAACCTATTTTGATTCTTTGGCTTTTAACACAGTGTGAGACTCTGTCTGTTTTGCGGTTTGTGCTTTGTTTAATTGTTTTTTTATATGGTTTTGTTGGTTTTATTTATTTTATTTTATGTTTTATTCCTTTAAACTTCTATGTATTTTTTAAACAATTTTAAATTTACT
This sequence comes from Cyprinodon variegatus, assembly GCF_000732505.1. Lineage (NCBI taxonomy): Eukaryota > Metazoa > Chordata > Actinopteri > Cyprinodontiformes > Cyprinodontidae > Cyprinodon > Cyprinodon variegatus. The sequence goes on along the minus strand of NW_015150526.1, from coordinate 1,244,170 downwards.
TGGTATGTACAGCACCTTGTGGCATTGTGTTCGTTATGGACAATCCATGGCGAGCACAAAAGTCCAAGAACAGAACACCACTTGAGTTCAGGTCAGGTCTCACTGTCATTGCCCACATGAGCGTTGAAGTCCTCCAGAAGAACAAGGGCATCCCCAGGAGGGGCACTCTCTAGTACCCCCCCTAAAGACTCCAAAAAGGGTGATTAATCTGAACTGCTTTGTGGCCCATAAGCACAAGCAACAGTCAGAACCTGTTCCCCCCACACGTATGCGGAGCGAGGCAACCCTCTCCTTCACAGGGTGAACCCCAATGTACAGGCACCAAGATGAGGGGCAACAAGTATGCCCACTCCCGCTCAGCACCTCTCACCAGGGGCAACTCCAAAGTAGAAGAATGTCCAGCCCCTCTGAAGGAGACTGGTTCCAGAGCCAGAGCCATGCGTCTAGGTAAGTCCAACTATCTTTCAACCTTGCGCACTAACTCAGGCTCCTTCCTCACCAGAGAGGTGACATTCAATGTCCCAAGAGCCAGCTTCTTCAGCCGAGGATAAAGAACTCCAAGGTCCCCGCCCTCAACTGCCACCCATCACACATTGCACCCGACCCCTTTGGCCCCTCCTAGAGCTGGTGAGCCCATTGGAAGGGGGACCCATGTTTCCTCTTTGAGCTGTGCCCAGCCGGGCTCCATTGGTAAAAGTCTGGCTACCTGGCGCTCGCCAGCGTGCCCCACCTCCAGGCCTGGCTCCAGAGTGGGGCCCCAGTCACGCTTGTCCGGGCGAGGGAACACCCGTCCATTTATTTTACTTGTCATGAGGGGTCTTAATGCAAATCGTTCTGAGAATTTGGGGGAAGAAGAGCCAAAATGCTTGACCCAAGTTGTGTGTTTTAAAATGCAATTCCGCCACATAAGAAGTGTATGCAAGTTTTTCTCACTTATTATTCAACCATTTAGAAAGCACAAATCATTTTATTTATCACTACCTGACCTAAAACAGAAAAGGTGCAGTCTGGTTTGATTCCAAACAAGTACAAAAATGGTGTTGTGTTATGTGTTTTTTAATAGTTCATGTCAAAAATAAGTTTTAGATGTAAACATATTGAGAGTTGTATAGAGACGTGTGTGGTTACTAACCGAGTGCCACTTTCCATCATTGTACTTCTCTCTGTTAAATATCTCCTTCTGTTTGCCCACAGACAGTCGGATCCTGCCCTTAGACATGTACAATGCCAGATGAGATTGCCCTCCTCTGGTGGCTGCAAAGAACAGCAGACCCTCTGGAGATCGAGTCCTGACATCTAGAGAGAAGTGGGGCCTGGATAGGAAGAAAGAAAGAAGAACAAAAAGTGAGTATAACAAGCTTTATTGAAGCTCTTTTTATACTCAATTTGTATTCAAAATGTAGGATCAAATGAAAATTGGCCATTTACCTGGGCTGCAAGACCTGTAATGGCAGGCTGTAGCTCAGGCTGCTTACTGGCCCTCCCATGCGATATGCATACTGAAGCTGTGCTGGGACTTCACAGGGTAACACGCTTTCATTCATCATTTGCTGCACATTTTCCTGTGAAGAAGCACAAAAGAGGAAAAAGTAGAAACTCCTTAAGACAAGTTTGTACTTGAATGGCTCCCAGCTCAGGCTTGTTGCAGGTGTCTGAAAGGCTCAAACTCCGCTGGAAAGTAAGGGGGAAATTGAATTATGATCACTTCCATTAAAAGCCTACTTTGGCTGAATTATTTTAGGGTTTTAATCTTATATTTACCAGGAAATCCTGTTTTAAATCTAAAATGTCATAAAACATTTTCCAAATGTAATTTGAAATGCCCATGTCAGGCATAACTGCAAACAATCTGTTTCAGTCAGAATAACGAGCAACTTTGAAGCTTTTCAAATACTGCCATACTTCACTGATCTTAAAAGGAAAATTATATGTGATTGACATGTGAGTTTTTTTTTTTATTATTGAATAATGAGGCCAGACAAGAATTGTGTCGATTTTAATTTAGTCCAACCTAAAGACTAATTTTCCTGCATATGATTTTAATCACTGGTATACTGTGTTTACGTTCAAAAACAGAAATGCGGTGCTCAAGGATTTTCAAGATTTTCTTTGAGGTCTGACCTGCTAATAACAATTTTTTTTCATTCGGTTGTGAAGAACAAAGAGCAAAATGTGCCAAAGAATCATTGATAGATTGTGGTTTTAAATGGATAGAGCACAAAAGAAGAGCCAGAGGATCCATCTCTACATCAAAGCAGAACATATGCTGTTTGTTGATTTTTTTGTATACACTAAAAATGGTAGTTTTTTTATGTTTGCATGTCTATTTCATGCATCTAGGATAAAAGAAAAGCAGATTTATAATTTTCTGTATATTGCCTGCCCATCCAATCAGAGCCAATCGGGGGGGAAACTGTCTGGCAGACTAGTGCGTGTCTATTCAAATCCGATATTTTATCACTCATGCTTTCAACATGTTCTTATAATTACAGCTGCACAATGGATATACCAGAATTAATTACGAATCTTATACAGGTTTGTTTTAATTTCTTTTATAAATTGTGTTTCCCATCCCCAATGATTTTGCAATGCACTTCATATAATTAGTAGCAACATAGTGGTATTGATGTAAAGTGCTTTTCCAAAAAAAAAGCCTATTAGGTTCTAATAAATTAAAGGTAAATGCAGATATAAAAGCTGTCCTCTTATTATTTTGTTATAACGGTTTCTCCACATCCATATGAAACCTTATTGGTGTGAAATTATTTCTCTCTTTAACTCCCCCTTTTTTTATTTTTAGCTATGTGGAGTTTATCATGTAGCCTATTATTGGCCTTCTGTGAACCCCAACAGTGCTGATTGTCACAGTATTTATGTTCCTTTATTTTAAATAAGATTTATTAAGAATTTGTCTCCAAGTTAAAATATTATATTTTCCAATGTAGGATGGAAATGCAAGGACAAGGGGATTAGAGGAATTAGTGGAATGTGAATTCATGAAAAACAAATGAAAGAACTCAGGGCCGCCAGCAAAGAAAGACTTACATATTTTACCTCAAGGTGAAGCTTATGTGAGAAATCCTCCAAAGTCTTTTTCTTTGTCCATCCATGAACAAGACACAAAAAATGTATTCTTTTGCAGCTCAGTCTGTCAAATCATTCATTTTAAGTATATATAGGAATGCTGCTGTAATCCTCTAGCTCTTTCAATTTACTCTGTTTATTTTTTAGCATCTAAAAGCATCTAAATACGCCTGTGCTATTTCAATTAATATTAAATATCAAACATTTCAGGAGCTCTACCTTCAACCTTCAAAAGGGGTTATTTACACCCCATAAAAATGATCAAGAAATACTTCAAATTTTAAAGAAAATCCTTTGTGCCTCTCAAATCAACTTAGTCCAAGCAGGTTTTTGGAGAATTTTAAATGCTTAATTGCTTTTAATATGCTGCCGTCTCAATAATCACTGGAGGAGTTGAAATGGACACTAAAACCCCTATGGTAACAACTGTGTTGAAATCACCGGGCTCCATTTAATAAGGAAGCCAAAGTCTGCGGTTCTTTCTGATTTTACTGCAAACTAGATGCAATAATGCAAAGATTAAATGCTTTTGCAGACATTTTAAACTGCTTTTACCATCAGACACTGCTATTAAGTTGACTTTAGCATATTTCTCTGCAAATGTCCTCTTTTTCTGGTACATTTTTGCACTTAAACCTGAGTTTTTTTGCTTAACTTCCGGTTTTTGAAATTCCACAGATAACCTATTATATAGAACCCCCATAAAGCATTCACCCCTTTTGCAGTAATTGCAGCTTTCTGGTTCTGTATTATTTAAATGACACAGATAAAAGTATGGCAAAATCCTAAAAGGTGGTGTTAATGGCTACTAAGAAAAAGGTGCAATTAGAATATGTTTTTAATTCTCTTTATCAGGCATGAGATTATGTGTCATTAGTGAATTAACAGTAAGATGCTTATGAACTGCTGTTAAAAGGGTTGCATGGAAGAAAGAGAAGAGACAAAATCCTTTCAAGGTTGTTATTCACAAAAAATTGTATATGGTAAATTTGAACTGAATGAACAAAGGAGGATGAAATACAATGCAGTTGTTCTTTGGCACGTGTACTTAAGCATTCATAGATTAATTTATTTTATTAGAGTACACTGTAGATAAATGAGCTTGCGCGTAAGCTAGAATAAAACACAGGGTTGCATCAGTCAGTGTTAGATTCTTGTCGTCATCTGCAGGTTTTGGGCTCCTTCTTCTTCATCTCTGGAAAATGAGGCAGCAAAATGTAAGGAAACAAGGTTGAAATGCAAAACGTGACGGTTATAGAAAAAAATTAAGTGAGATGTGACTTACTTCACTTAAAAGGAAGCAAACATTTTTATTAGATTATAAGTTAACAAGTAACATGGATTCTTCAAAGGCTTTAACAGTAATTCAAGAAAAGAAACACATGCTTGAGAAAATGAGAAATTATCTAAGATCCATTTAATATATCTAAAGTAAGAAGATCTTAAAACACAAAATATGAGACAAGAATAGCAACGCCATATACCATGAGCTGGCACTGGTGATATCACTATGCTGCAGACATATGCTGGGTTGTTTTGCTAACAATAAAAATTTTCAATAAAATATGTCAAATTAATGTGTGATTGATATATTAAATAGACTGTGTAAAAACGTTTTTTTTCCCCTGAGATCATAAAACAATTAGAATCTTGGATTTAAGGGAATAAATTACCCAATATTTCTACCCATGCTGGAATATATGCGGTAAGCTTTTACCTCTTTTTAACTTGCATTCAAGCTGACACCATTATTTTCTCAGATGGCCATTTTGTGACACACACATGCTCAAGTTCAGCATTTATGAAAAGAAAATGTTGTCCTTTTTTTTTTACAAAGCTTCTATGTTGTTGTTATTTTTTATATTTCCAAAACTTTGGAAATGAAAACTATTATAACTATTGTGACATACAAATGTACATACAGCTGGATAAGAAAGAAGCATACGAACAAGTTTCTGAGTAGAGCTTATATATATATGAGAGCTTACCTTTTTAGAGAAGCGGTCCATCATCAGTTGAACAGGATTACTGATGGTGCAAACATCCATCAGGACCTCTCCAGATGACTCGAAGGTGGTTAAGTCCTCAGGCTTGTATATGTTTTCTGGCCTGAAATCACAAACAATCAAATAAAGAACAGATATAAGAAGAGGCACAATTTAAGAACAACCAGAATCACACACAGAAACCAAAGAAAAATTACCGTCTAGTATAAAAGTTGGAAATGCAGCCTTTGAATTTTGTATTTCCAAGCAACAAAGAGTCATCTGTGTTTGGTAGGGTGGTGGCGCCGCTTTGTTCTTGACCATAGTCCTTGTCATCAATCTGCAGTGAAATTCTTAAGAAGAAGAAAGAAAAAAAAAACGTAAAATGTGCTTGTATGTAGCAGAAGTTACTTCAAAAATTAATTTCAAAAATTAAATATCACATAATTTTTCTTTAGAATAGGCTTTCAAATTATTTCCCGTGATTTCAGAAGTAGCTTTAAAATTAAAAAGTAAACCTAAATTCCAGAGTCAATTTGGGTTTACTTCTACATTTAAAATTGATTTTCATTTCATACCTATTCTCTCTTTTGGTGATGGTCACATAGTGCCAATTTCCATCGTTGTACTGTTTGTTTGATTTCCACATAGTGTCGCTGGAGCGCAGGATCAAATGGCCATTTTCCATTGCAAGATTTATCTGGTTTGCCTGGAGGATAAAACCATAAGGATCATTGTATTTAATTAAAGATATACATATCAAAGGAGATAACTGTGAGATGAGGGGGCAAAGTTACCTGTTTTTTGCTCTGCATGATGATGCCCTCACTCTCTATGCTCTTGAATCCGAGGGACACAGTAACGTCATTTTCCATATTTAAGTCATTTAAGTTCTTTAAGGAATCCCCCAAACTTAACTGTGCTTTGAATGAGCCCTAAAGAGAAAAGACACATGGATGTTAGCTTAAACATATGAAAATGTGGGTGAAAAGCTCCCCCTTTTTCTCCGTCTTATTTATACATCCCAAGAACATTGACATCAGCAAAGTTAGTGCTATATATTCCATCCAAATTTTGGTTTTATACTTTTTTTCTTTTCAAATATAGTGATATATTTATTCTTTTAATTTCTTTACAGTTCTTTTTAAGGTCAGCACCTTTGAGGGCAGCAAGGCCTCGGACACCACGCCTTACTGTACCTGAGTTGTCCACCTCTGAAGGACATCAAGTCATCTAACTCTGTATATAACTAGAAGCCATCTTGATGCAAGCTACAAAAGAAGCATGGCTGTAAAACCTATGGTGCTTTAACTTTAAGCATAAAAGCCCTTCAGTCCCACTGTTGAGCTTGGTGAAGGAACTATGATGAGTTGCAGCCCTGAAATTTTTTTTAGAATACATGACATCATGAAGATTTAAAGAAAAACTCAATTTCCTTTAGAGAAAACTTCCATCGAATAAAAGCATGTGAGGTGCCCTGATGGTAAGCCAGGATCCTCGAGGATTTAAGGCAGGGGTTTCAAAAGTGTGTCCCCCAACCTCCTTTCAAAAATATAGCCCCCTGCACAGTGATTGATAGGTGGAAACATTTTAGACTTTTCTTACAGCAAGAGTAACATTGATGCATTACAAAAGCCGCTTGATAAGGGAAGTAATAATAATACGTTTTATTTAAAGTGCCTTTCAGAACACCAAAAGACACTGTACAAAAAGCACAATGAACAACGCCTAACATTGAAAACAGAACAGGGCAATGAGTTGGAGGTATGCAGTCTTGAACAAAAGGTAATGAGGCAGGCAGGGTGTCATGATCTTGGCACTGATGACTGGATTATTGGTTTATTTCATCCACCTGCATAGCTCCGCTCAGTTTTTATTATCACTCATCTGATCCACCTGTTCCTGTCCCTATTTAACCTGTTTGGTCCCAGCTACCACAGCCAGATTATTTGAGCCATAGGTGAGAGTTCTCTAGCATATGCAGTGTGTTTATTCTGATTGCCTGATTCTGACTAGTTTCTCCTCCTGAACTTGAGCTTGCCTGACCCTGTTCTGAACTCATTGCCTGAACTGTCTACGGATTTCAATTTGATTCTGCCTGCTAACGACCTCGGATCTGTCTCCCAACCCTGGCTTGGACTTCCCTTCAGTACCTCTTCTGATCTCTTATCTTCTGGCCTGGACTTCAACCTATTCATCGACACCGGCTTAAATTTTCCTTCCAGATACTTCTGCTCTTCCTCATCAGCTGGCTTCTGCTCATCGGTCTGTTCTGTAGCTTCTTTGGTTTCTACTCCTGGAATGTTTCCGCCAAATGCTGTGGAAAATCATCCGGCTGGATTCCACTCCTTCCTCTAGACTCGGACTGAACTTAATAACCAGGTTAGTGACTCACACGGTCGCTATCATTCCCCATCAGTAACGTTGTCACTAACCTGTGTTTCTCCCTCTACAGAGATTCCATCCATCTAGGCCTAGCTGACGAGACGCAGAACTCCAAGTATTTAATTATTGCTTTTTATGAATCACTTAAGTCTGTCTGCCTTAATTCTGGGTCCAACATTCTAATTTCTGACACAGCGGGCTCAGTAAGGAGGATGGGGTATCAGGGACAACCAAAAATATTTATTAGGCCTTACCTATGCCTTTATTTTCTTTTCTACCATAAAGTAAATAAAACCATAAAGTCTTTTATACCTCTTGACCAAGATGATTTAAAATATTTAAAAGAGCACTCTACCTCCTTGTGTTATGAATATTTCAGCTGTAAATAAAAGGAAAGTCATACCAATAAGTCTGTAGAGCAGCGTTTGCTGATCCCCACTCGTTCATCAAGACTTTTAAATCCTTCTGCTAGAGATAAACTTTTCAAACATCCTTTGAAAGGCGGTGTGGTGATGCCCCATCTAAAAATTGAGACTGACAGGTTATTAACAGTTCCCACTGAACAATGTGGCAATGTACATCAAGCATAGATAATAAGAATGTACCTGTCTCTCAGCTCCTGTGTTACACCACCGATATAGAATTCCTTAAAATTGGCAAAGTCGTATTTTGCTATGCTGACGCGAAGTGGTTCTTTTATAATCACAAGCATTTCATTATTTACAACAATCATTTTGACATTGGTGGCATCTTTTACCTGAAAGAGAAAATAAGTAATATACAAATGCATGTTTTTTTCTTGAAGGAAAAAAAAAATCTCAAAGTAATATCATTCAAAAACCAAGAAACCCATGAAAAAAACAACTTACTGGGAACATTTTCGATGTGTCGTTAACCTGTTGTGGGATTAGGTTACCTCGTACAGCCAAAATACCCTTATCTATAATTATTGTCAGGTAATTGTTCTGTGTGACAAAGGAGAAAAAGGAAATAGTTGTAAATATTATCATTTACTGTCATTCAGATAATAATTGATTTAAATGCAAGATTTATCAACATAAAATCGGTCAATTACATCATCTCCTAAGTAGGCGAGAAGAGCATTTTCTGAGCGTGTAATGATTGACATATCAAATCTTTTCAGGTTCTTGCTAATGTACACCTTCCCGTATCCGGTGCCTTCGAAGTAGTCAGAGTTTGAAGTCACAGTTCTAGAAGAGACAAAGTAGCAGACAGAAACTAAATGTAATCAAATTCTGGGGGGGAAACAAACCTGCAGACAAACATGCAGCAGATTTATGACTCAGCCTTTGTAATTTTTGGCTTTGTACCTCTTGCAGGGAGTGTTGATGTTGATCTTTTCTGCTTTTTGGAAGTTGTAGAGACTGACAGCCTTGCTGTTAACGGAATAGAACTCTATGCAGCCTGTGTATTTTGGTAATCTCATGGAGGGAGGAGGCTGCAGGGAGACAGAGCAAAGGAAAGTATTACTAATCACTATTCAGGATACACCTTCTGTGAATTGAATGATGGTATTTGGTCTACAGCGCCTCACAGTAAAGGTGGATGGGTAGCCTCCGACATAGAAAACAACATCTTCAGGGTTGATGTCCAGGAGGTCCTTTTTCTCCTGTCCTTGAATCTCGTTCAAAATTGGTGCAGCAGGTGTTCCGGTTATGCTCTTGGTCAGACTCATCTGCGCGTCTTGATAAATTCTAAGTCATAAGAAAGAAATACATACATTTGAGGTTATTTTCACCCCAGCTACTTTTATGTGCTGTTGCTGTTTCTTCTTTTTGATTTACTGTACTCCAAAGCTATAAACATTTAGAATTGTTTATTCAACATGCAGTTATTGGGCTCTATGCACAGTTCCACTACTTCCTGAGCTTACGGCAGCTCTTTTGTTTCCTGTCTTTTTCAACTAGATGAACTGATTAATCCAGGCCTTTCTAACCCCAGTAATCATGGCCAGACACACCTGGATAAATCAGTTAACCAGGTAATGAAACCAGGGTTTTATAACCTAACCCTGGTTGGAACATCTACAACTGTATCCCTGACATTTCTCTTGTGTTATTTGGTATTCATGTTCCTGTTTGTTAATATTATTCTCCAACGGATCTGATACCCTTACAACTGGATTTATGCTGAGATTAAAATCTGTAGGAAACTAGTTTCAAAGGATTTCATTTGGGGGTATTAGAGTGAAGCAGTGGTCGCCAACCCATCTATCGCGATCGACTGGTAGATCTCTGAAACATTCCCTGTAGGACCCTATAGTGATAGAATAAAGCTGGCACATTAACTGTGGAAAAGCTGGACAGTGGATGGGTGACAGCAGATAGACAGTGATGAGGTCAGATGTCATCGCGGTAGCTCCAAGAAAAAAGTCCAAAACTGATCATTTCCATGAGGAATGGGAAGAGGAATACATTTTCACTGCGTTGTCTAAAAGACGACATCTGGAGCGGCACAACACCAACCACTTTAAGTTCAAAGGCAGTTTCCCCGCCATGAGAACAATCCGTGCTAGGAAAGTTGCTGAAAGCAAGTTTGAAGTCCCAGCAGTCACTTTTCACAAACCCTGCAGCTCAACATAAGGCTGCAACTGAAGCTTTATTCCAGATTAGTCACATTTTGGCAAAACACACGAAGCCTGTTACAGATGGTGATTTATTTATGGAAGCAATGGTGAAGTAGAGTCCTGCACGGGTCGAGTTTTACCAACCCACACCCGCCCGAACCCGTTAGGATGACTACCGAACCCGACCCGTCACCCGCGGATATCTTCAATTCAAATCCGAACCCGACCCGACCTGTTGGTATTTAACCCGCAACCCGACCCGTTAACACATCAAGTAATAGGCCATAGTACGCTGCGCTGCAGAACAGCGTCATTAACACTGCAGCAGACGTGTATGCACTGACTGTGGGCTTTGTGGAGGGAAGTCCCCACATTGCCAGCAGGGCTTTAAGCTACAACAAGGGTGACCCCAGACAGTGCCTGATTAATATAACATTTCTGATGTCCATAACAATAGACACGCATAAAAAAAAAAAAATCACCAACTACCCACCCGCATTAAAAAAATATCCGCCCGACCCGTTTATTTTTATTTATGTATTTTTCACCCGCAAAAGAGCATTTTTGCGGGTGACCCGTCAGGTACCCGTGGGTACCCGACCCGTTGCAGGACTCTATGGTGAAGTGCTTCAAATTTTGGTGAATTAGACGCCATGGAAGATGTTGCTGCTTTCATCTTAAATCCTTTCCTGACCTGTGATCCGGAACAGGTAGTAGCCAAATTTCAGCAGGTATTTACTTTTAGGAAATTGTCAGCAGGGAAAAGTTTCCCTCTATAGGTAGATCAAGTAGAGGTCAGGGATCTTTGGCTTAAAAAGGTTGAAGACCATTGGAGTAAAGGATAATAAATACAAATGAACCCCCACTTAACAGGGCAACATATTCTCATTATCAGTTCGTATGAAATCGTACGAAAAGTTATGCACAGTATTTTGTAAGTTTTTGAAGTTTTTCCTAGAAAAAACAGATCAGTTCGCATGCGCAGCCAGACAGACGAAAAAAGCAGATCCGTGGACGGACGTAAAACTGGGAAAAACAGTGCAATAATTACTTCTTGATATCTCTAACTAGGTTGCTTGCTGTTTTGTATCTTAGGGTTAGGGTTAAGTTTAATTGTATGTTAAATTCTATGTTATTGAATGGTGCGTAAGATGCGCATGCGCAAGGATATCTTGTCTCGGGGCAAGACGTAAAAATACGAAGAAATACAACGAAAAAAACGTCAAAAACGTACAAAATTACTGTGCATAACTTTTCATACGATTTCATACGAACTGATAATGAGAATACACTGAACAGGGTTATAGGATTTTTTTTTATTAATCTTTTTTTTATTTTTCTTGCTCTCTATTTCAAAAATATTCACTTTGAGTTGATCCATTACAAACATTTGAAATAAAAAAAATGAAATATGAGGTATAATAAGATAAAATGTAAGACATAAAATGCGTTAAGAGTAGAATTGAAGTAAAGCAGCAGATTACCTGTGTAGGTCTACTTTATCAAATGTAGCCTGCTCAGAGTCAGAGGTGGAAATGAAACCAGACTCCATCTCATACTCCTTTCCGTTCAGCTTATACAGACCATACAAGCGGTTATTCCTCAACACCATACCAATGTAATTCTGAGAGGACTGCAGAACATAGTTGTATTAGACACAAGAGCAAAATGACAATCCGAATGCAGCTTGTATTTTCATTTACTTACATCTCTGTGACCAAGGTACAACACAAACATGCTTTCTTTGTCTTCAGCCTGTCTGCGCCGGCGCCGTCCGTCTCCTCTGCCCTTGGGTCTGTGCAGCGCCAGGGAAAGAGTTGTGTAGGCTTTCAGCTCATCCAGATCTTTCGGCGTGCGCATCTCTATGTGACCATCCCCAGCGAAATTCATGGGAACCATAATCTGAAGAGAAGGCAAAATATAATGTAGATTCATACAACCTCAGCCTAAGTGTGTAAAAGGGGTTGATTTAAAACAACTGTAAAAGAATACTACAGATTTCTTCTGTTTTGACAACATTTTGATTCTTTTTTTTTATATTGTAGGAAGCTAACGTATAATCAATACAAAATTTAAGTTTTACATTATCATTTAATTCATCAAATGAAATAAGGTATTCTGACAAATAAGACTCTATAAGGAGATAATTACCTTTGAATCAAAATAGCTTGATTTTTTTGATTTATTGACCAATTGTTTCTTTGCAATATTGTTTTAATTCAACCGTGTTAGAGGGTTTCGGAACTTTAACTGCCTGTTTACCAACAGGCTACGCTCTCTCTTTCAGATTAAAGGCTGAAGCTGAGCAGGATTAGCCAATCATGTAATATTCAAACAGTGGTCTGAGCTCACCATTCTCCTTCAGAAAGTTCTGGTAAATTAGGTTCCATCGATTAAAACAATTGAACCAGGTACCAAGGCATCAAAGTAATCCCAAACAACCGGATGCAACCATCATGATGAAGCATGATGATGTGATAAGGGTGGCGGGGAGAGCCGAGAGGATCGTCAGGGCTCCTCTTCCCTCCATTAAAGACATTTCATTCAGGCGCTGTGTGTCCCGAGCCCGTAACATCATCAGTGAGCCCTCACACCCCCATCATGGACTGTTTTCCCTATTGCCCTCTGGGAAGAGGCTTTGCAGCATTCGATGCAGGACCACCAGGTTTTGCAACTGTTTTCTCCCTGCTGAACAGCTTTTTCAGACTGCTTAACTGTTGTGACTTTAATCACACTTGTAAACATTATATTTGCACTGCTTTTGGGAATTTTTTCATAATCCCCAAAACTTATTTTTATCACTGATTTTTATTACTACTACTAATTTTAATACCTACTACTGATTTCTATTACTGATTTCTTCATAATCCCATCTACTTTTTGCAACATAGTTATTTATTTTGCACTGAACTGAACCTTTCCATATCAATTCCTTTTCTCCTACACTGTCTACATTCTGATCACTGCTGCAAAATATAAATGGAATTGTTTATTTTTACAGTTGTAAGCTGCTCATTCACTGTTGAAAAGCTGTATGCATCGAAATTTCCTTTTGTATAAACTCTTTATATACAAGAGGACAATAAAGTTTCTCTTAGTCTAAGTCTTATGGTTGTAAATCATATAGATGTTACGCGACTTAGACATCCATTGTGTTCCTCTTGGTCAGCAGTGGATGTGAACCCCCTCATTAACACTGACTAAGGCGAGGTCTGTGCTGCCTCAGATAGCTTCCCTTTCACTTCCTTTTCTCTTTTTTTGTTGTAGTTGGGTTCTTGACTGTCACCCTTTCAAGACTTCTTTCATCTGCTTTTATTTATTCTTTAGATTTGGTATGATGTATTGCTTTTTTTTTTTTTAAAAAACCATTTTAGTTTATTTCAATGATCTATAGGTAATCCGTTTCAGGTGTGGTCACTGAAACCTCTTCTTTCTAACAAATTTGTTCATCACAGTTACACATTTAACGAGAAGGATTTTATTAAGCTAAAAGTAGGTTTAGATTGATATTTTTCCCTTTAAAAATAATTATTTGAAAACCACATTTTGTGTCCAATATTTGTAGCTTAAATTTATAAGTAACAGCAAATGCAGAGGAAATCTGACATCGGATGTATAAGCATGAATGAGTGCATTTAGAAAAAGTCGACTGCACCCACCTTATTAGCTGCATCTCTGGCCTGTTCAATTAGTTCTTTGATCTTCTTTATGTTATCAGAAATGTTACTGACGTTTGAAAACTGGGAGGTCAGGTTCTCAACCTCTGAGATCTTATCGTTCAGAGATGGGATTGTTTTCAGCAAGTCCTTTACTGTGTTTAAAAGTTAAGAGACAAAAGATCTTGTTTATAAATCTGCTGTTTTCATTCATATTTAACACAAACATCTCTACAACAAAGACAAGCACTGATTAGTATTCTTAAAAGAATGAAAAGGCTCACCAGACTGGTCCACATCTTTGAGAGTGTTGCTCAGATTGGCAGAAACAGGAGTCACATTGATTTTCTCGATGTCCTTCCTAATTTTATTAAGTTTGTCCATGGTGTTGGCAGCTGTATTGTTGGCCAAAGCTGCTTTGTTCTTGGCCTCCTCAATTTTATTCCTAATGTCATCTGATTGCAAAACAAAATGCATAGCAGTTGAAGCAGACACCCTCTCAGAGAGATAAAGTATTGCATAATAAAATTTTTGATATGAAAATATCACAAAATCTTACAAAAAAATAAATAAATAAAATAAAAAATATATCTATCTATACACACACATATATATTAAACTGTGCAAACTTGACATGAAGCATTCCTCAGTGAATGGAGATGCTTTAAAAGCCTTGCCTGAAAAATTGTACATACTGTAGACGACTGGTTCTATTGTTTTACATTTTAGCTTTGTTTTATTTGTGTCAGAAGAAGAAATTTGTAGTTATTTTTAAAAATAACTACTGATATCTTGTCTCCACTATCTTAAATCATCTCGAGATTTGAATGTATTGTTAAAAAATCCTCTCATTTGATTCTAATTAACTGCTTGAATTATCTCTACTCCACCTCTTTTTGTATTTTCCAAGTTTTTCTGAATATTCTGGAGGTTTTGCTCAAGATCGTTTTTCTTTTCTTTTGCCTTGGCCAGACGATCCTTCAAGTTAGTGAGGTCAGTGGAAGCGTCTGTAACCAAAATAAAAAAACATGTAAAAAAAAAACTTTGAGGTTATTTCAAAATTCATATGCATAAAGGTTGCTCTAAGTACCTGTCAGGACTGCCTCTGACTCTTTGGCCCTTTTCAGAAGGTCATTGCTCTTCTTCTTTAGGTCTTTGGCTTTATCTACAAGCTTTTCTTCGTTTACACTCTAAAAGAGGGAGAAAAAAAAACATTGTTTAATATGCAATAATTTATTTCATTTAACAGTTATATCAACTTTACATGTGCTCAAGTAGAAAAGCTTACACTTTGTGTACTATCTGCAGCCTCTTTTGCCTCTTTAGCTGCAGCCTCCGCAGCATTAATGGCATCTGTAATGTTCTTATAGGCCTCAATAGCATCCTTTGCATCACGCACCTCAGAAAGTCCACTTGCGTCCTTCATAGCACTGTTAAGATAATGCAGTAACAAATGTTTACAGAAAAAGCAGATTATGATTGAACTGAACTACATGAAACCTAAAATCTATGCAAGAACACTATGGCTCCTATTACTTTCTTGAATATTTCTTTAATATTAGAGACTTTTAGACTTAGACTTAGGAAACTTTTATTGTCATGTATACAAAATGAAAAGCTGTTTTGTGCAGCTCCTACATTTCCATCTCTTAAAGTGCATTAGTGATCTAATGTAAACATCGTGGGAGAATGTAAACATTATTCAAACAATAATAAACCTACTCTTCGAGTTCCTTTGCCAGCTCGGTTAGGTTTTTTGCATGCTCCTCTGCAGCCTCCACAATGTCCTTATTTGCTGCTGCCTTGGTGATGTTGTTCACCTTCTTGGCCAAATCAGTCTTTGCTCCATCCAGCTGTGCAGCCAACAGCTCATAGTCCTGCAGCACAAGGAGAAGTCAGATATCTCTGAAAAATGTATTGCACAAACAGATCATTTTGCCATTTAACTTAGATCTGTCACTCTCAAACAGTAGTGTGCCCTGTTGGCACACGTGGAACACAGGATATTTTTAATAAGAAATGAAATACTGTTACTGTAGAATTTTGTTTAGTGAAAAAAAGTCAATATAAATAATCTGTGATGGTCTTATTTGCAATGATTTAATTATATTTGCATTGTATCTATTCCTTTTGTGCTACAATCTCTCATTTGTTATTATCCAATTCACCAACACTTTCACCATTTTCTAGTCTATTTAGAAACTTCCAGACCCCTGTAGTGCCATTTTTTCTTCCAACTAGGCAACTAGAAACAAATCTAACAACTTTTTCTGTGTTGTTGGAAAATTTGAATCACAACAGGTAAAAGCATATCTCACTCTGGATTTTCTGACTTGATCTCAAAGTGTTTCACACATGTCACTACTCAAAGTTGAGCAGTCTTGTGTGCAGCTTCCAGCAGCAATGGCTATGTTGAGGTAAACACTGCTGGACTCTGGATGCTTCCCTTTCTGCAAAAGCTGCACACATTCTGTTGCCTTTTAAAACAACATATGTGAGAAAGGCTTCGCCTTTCTTATCTTGATTTAATGTAAAAAGAGAAAAGGACTAGAAGCAGAAGATGGTCTCAAAGCTATGTTCACCAAGTCAAGCACTGCCATCCAATTAGGTTATTATGGCCTGAAATATTTATGTCTCAAACATTTTTAATGTGATAGTTACACTAAACACCTACTATTGTTCTTACAATTGTTAATGACTCAGGGTAAAAATATCACTACGTGTTTGCATCACAAAAATCACTACCGCAGTTTATATTACTGCAATTACTTATGTTCTGTTCATGTTCCCAAAAGCAGTTCAGATTATTTCTTTTTTTTTAACAACAATTATCCTTTTTGGTCCCACAATATTTTATAAATATATACCTAAAACATCAAATCTGTGTAGCTGTGGAAGAAAAAAACAGATTAAACAGAAATCAAAGTATACATAGAAAACTGTATTGTTGCCATTCAAATCTATATCTGTAGAAATATATGTATATATTGCAGTATTTTACTGAGTGACATGATTGTCTGCAAGATCCCATCTTTTGATCCCATATTTTGAGGTGATACTCTGAAAAGAAAAGAAAACTATAAAAGACTGCAGCTTATATTTTATCCCCACTCATTTGCCTTACAGTAAAATGTGTTTCATAATCTCACACTTTTAAGAGTGACATGCTCCTACCTGTGAGTACTGTATTTGGCATGCTAAAAATACACAATGTGGAAGTCTACAGTCACAAGTATTGCGGGTTGGTGTTGATGCCGAAATTTAGGAATAACAATTCATGAAAAAAAAAGAACAAAATGTACCTTCTTGCTGTCTGAGAGCATTTCAGCCAAATCGTTTGTCTTCTTCAGTTCATCCTCAGCCAAAGCTATCTGGTTCTTTACAGTTTTCCGCTCCTCTTGTAGATCCTTAATACGTTTCTACAAGCAACATAAAAATCAACTGTAACTGTGGGATTTGAGTAAAAATATTTTTACAAACTAAATATTTGAGTCGATAACAACTATTTAAAATGAATCAACCAGCATGCAGGTCCTGATGAAAGATGAATCGCTGCTTCCTTACCTCCAGGTCTTTCAGCACCTGATCATTCACAGTGTTTTGAGTATTGGCCTTTTTCACCAAGCTTTTTGCTTTTTCCAAAGCTTCCTCCAAATCCTTCAGCTTGGAATTGAAATCCTTGAGCTGGTTTTGGATCTTCTCCGCTGCTGCCTCGTTCTCGTTGCACTGCTCACTAACATTATTCTTGATGTTGTCAAGCACTTTAAACATTAAAGATGGAGAACATTTTATCATTGGAAACCTTATATAGTTGAAATTCATGGCTATATTCACGACCACTACCTTGATGATGCTCATTAGGACATTTAGCATGATGTTACTTACACTTTCTTGCCTCTTCTCGTTCATTCTCAGCATCTGTCTTCTGGGTGGTGAAGTCTCTGTTCTTCATCTCCGTCACCATGCCCTTCGCTTTCTCCAGCATTTTATTCAGACTATCAGCAGGTAATGAATCACCTCTACCTTCATTCTTCAACTGATTGAGCAAATCTTGAAAACACAACAGAGAGCATATGATATAAGCCTTGAGCCATTTCACAAGTTAAAAAGAAAACAGTGCAAGATAAAAGGAATGTTGCTTTTTTTTTCTACCTTCAATTTTCTGAAGCATTTTTTTAATCTCTCTTTCCAGGTCTTTTGCCCTTTTGTTGCTTTCTTCAACACTTTCAACTGCTTTGTCAGCGTCTCTGGCACTCCTATCAGCCTGGGTAAAATAAGGTTACAACACAATTACAGACGTACTACTTAAATCATATACTGAAGCAATGATAAAACATGGCACAATCTTACTACCTTGTCTTTAAGCAATTTTATTTCATCTCCAAGATTTTCCGTCTCTTTCTCAACTTGGTCGACTTGGGTCTTTTGCATGCTAATGGTGGTGCTGAACTTGTTGACAAGAGTCTGCAAACACAACACAAAAAAATACTTTAAGTAAGCGTATTCCACAATTTCGCCATTGTGGGGCAATAAAGGGATTTCTTTCTGTTAAATAGAGATTTAATATAACAGTTATAAGAAGTCAAACATTTAAATACATTGACCTTGAAATGTATAGAAAATGGTAGTGGCAGGGTCATGCTGTGGGGCTTAATTGATGGGAAAACAGATGGGGCTAAACAGAAGTAAATACTGACAGAAAACCTTTGAGATGCCAGTAACGATCTAGGCTTGTAAACAAAGATTGACTGAAATGTCAGTCTGCAAATGTTTTTGACTCAGGAGGCCATATTAAAATTTAACTTTTAGGTTTTGCGTGTAAAAAACTAATTAAAACCAAATGTCATTTTCTATCAATTTCACAACTGTAAATTTTTTCCGTTAGATTTTACTGAAGCATATCGATCCTATATAATGTCACCAAATGTTGGAAGAAAAGGAAAAAAGCATCTGAATCAATTGGTAAGGAATTCAGGATGATTATTATTAAACTGTTAACTTTTTAAAATACCTGAAATATATTCAGTGTTTTACAGCTGAAGGTGCAGATTTTTTACCAAGTGAAGGGATTACCTTGGTGTCAGACACAGCCTTTTCTAGCTTGTCCAGCCTTTCCTTTAAGGCTCCACTGACGGAGGCATTGTCCAATTGAGCCTTGATCCTTGCAAACTCAACGTCGAGCTTTTCCAAGTCAATCAGCAAAGTCTGAGCGCAACTATCACATTCTAAGATAAAAAAGAGACGTACAAAAGAAGGTCATGCTTGGGTTATTACGAATGGCATGAGATACCGTCTGAACTTTGATAGGACTCTTTTCTTTTTGTTCACCTTGACATTGCTCATCTGTGTTTGTGTCTCCTGGCTCCAGAGAGTTCTTGCAGACTGCACAGCAGTAATAAAAAGAGCACAATGTGTTTGCATAAAAAAAAAACCTTTAAAAGACATTTTTAAAGAAAAATGTTAACAATCTAACCTCCAGTCCTAGGATCACAGCTGTTTCCATTTCCATTACAGTTACATGGCTGGCAATTTCCTCCTGGTTTCAGTGGGTCGCCATAATAACCAGGAGCACATCTGTGTAAGAGAAGGCATTAATGAAGAGGCATCAAACTGGAAAAAAGCCAAAAGCCTTCATGTCTGCTTTTCTGAATTACACACCTTTCACACATCAATCCAGTGTAGCCAGGTTTGCAAACACATTGGTCTCCAAGCACGTCTCCACAGCTTACCGCAAAACTGACCATAAATCAAAAGAATCACATTGTTATTCCGGAAACAGTTGCATTAGAAAAAAGCAAAGAAGTAAAGTTTTATTTCTCATCCACCTGCTTGAGGGTACACTAAAAGGGCACGGGCACAATCTGCATGTTCCGTCTGCTGCACTCCCAAAGTAACCTTCTTTGCAACGCTCACATCGGTCCCCAGCTGTGTTTTTCTTGCAGTTCTAGAAAAAAGGTCATAATGTATTCATGAAGTCACCTCTGGAGTTGATGAATGATCAAGACAGGACAACATGCACTCTTTCCTGAATCCTCCAAAGAATGTTGTGGATGAACTGAGAGAAGGGTTTAGTTTGCTGTGTCTGTTTGGTTTTTAGACGTAAATATGTGGCTCAATGCATATTCTGCATGCACAGGCACAGTCTTGTGGATCTTGCATAACATTCACTCATTCACTCAACTAAGACTGAAGAGCGCAAAGGCTCCATCCTATCTCGTCAGATAATGGCAAAGGAGACGTCAATAGAGGGAAATGTTTGGGAAATTCAAAACGGAATTTAAAAGAGGACAGGAAAAAACAGTGTTACTGGGAGATAATGTTTCCATACTGTATGCACTGAAATTAAGAGTCCCTGACTATGACGAAACTAAAGCAACATACATTTTGGATCATGTTGTAAAGCTTAGCTCTCCCAATACACATATCAGCTGATAAAGTTTGTTGTTTTTCTTGTTTTAAATCTTTCCTGTCATATTTAGTTTTCATTACTTTTCTGTCAAGCCGTAAAATAGCATTGTACAGTCAATGAGTTCTCTCTGACTTTTTGAAATGACTGACAACAATTCAAAATCAGACATGTCCTACAACTTGAAATTCAAAACAGGACAACTTGGAAATGTTTAGTCTATTAGCGATGGCTTCAGTGTTGTCCTCTCTTTACCTTCCCTGACTAGCAAAGAAACAACAAGAACGCCCAGTAATAACTTCTACACTAAAAACTAATAGTAAAATATTAATTTCCCAGTTTCCAACTAACACCTGTCATGGCCAGCTAAGCTGAAATACTGATTCAGGATGAAACAGACTATTTCTTGGCTTGGTGTCTCTGTTAAATAAGTCATAGAGTGAGAAGACCTGGATCAGATAAAAACAGATAAAGTTCTAATTTTGCTGCTACTTTTAGCAAATCATGCAACGCTTATGCTGAAATTGGCACAATCCCATAACGAACCATGTTCTTAGTCTATCTTTAGTTAAGAGTGTATAGGATCTCTTACCAGGCACCGCCCTGTTACATCTTCACATTCTTCAGCCAATCCGTTGCACTGACAGGGCAAACAACGGTCCAAGTACAGTCCGTTGCCCTCTCTGTAGAATCCAGGGAAACATTTCTGAAAAAATTAAATAAATTAAAAAATAAGAACAGACATTATTATACACGAAAAATATTATTAATTTCTATTATTAACCTCTCCACCACAGTAAATTGCTGTAGCACTGCATGCAAATTAAATGATTAATATACTGGCAGATCAAAACTGAAGCCTGAATTCTAAAAAGTGGATACCTATAAACTTAAATTCAAGTTGCTGATTTCCAACCTTGGTTGTTTGGAATAACAATAGACAAACTATGAAAACTGGGTTTCATCTTGAATTAAATAAACATAGTTTTCAAGCCTTTTTGCTTCCTATGTCAATGAGCTTATGCTGAATTTAGCGTCATGAAATATTAACAGAAAATGTGCCCTTTGCTTGAAGCGATAACAGTCATTTAATCACTGACAGTCTTAGGATAAAACACAGAGCTGAGGTGAGATAACATCTTTCAGTGAAAAATGCAGCACAGATTTTTTTTTTTACCTGAACCTGAGAACCAGCATCAAAAACTGAGGGTAACTGAATGAACTGTTCTTGGTTTCTTAAGGATGGATACTCTATCCGCTGAGCTGCCTGTTCTTCAGTTCTCTGAAGCAGACTGTCATGATGCCGGGTGTGGTGGGGTTGCTCTCCATTGCTGAAGGGTCTGTGCCTGGCGCAGCAAAGCCCAATAAAAGTCCAATATATTAAGATCCAGGACAGAATCCCTTTACCCCAGCGCCTATCCATGCAGACATTCGACATTCCCAGAGTTTGTCCTGTGCAAAATAAGTGCCTGTTCCCCCTCGTCTCAGCCTCTTAAACAAGCACACACTGAGACACAATGAGGACACACCCCATTTACCTGAGTCAGCTTGGTAGATCAGCATGAGTCTGTCCAGTGCATTCAAGCACTCACATGCAAGTGTTTACATGTTCGCTCTGTCTCTTTTACTTGCAACTCAAAAATGCACGTACAGAATAACATCATATTCTTTGTTGGAGACACAGTTGTAAAGGAAAAATGGGTTCAAGTGTCTGTATAGAACCTTATGCCAATAAAAAAAAAAAAAACTATGACTGCTCTTTGGCTTCAGCTATAACTGAAAAAAAACTTTAGCAATAATGTCTTTAGCTCCATTGTAATCATATGTCCACCAGTTGTCTTAGTCCAGTTACCTTTAGTGACAGTAGCAAAAACAAAAACACAGGTACTGTGATGTGATAGGCAGAAGTAACAAATATTCTATGTATATTTGGGTCCCATGTGGGATATACACAGGCTGAATGACAGCTGATAAGACACAACACAGTTGGGTACTTTACATAGTTTTATGCTGAATGTCAATTTATTACTAAAAAAATTAAATCAATTTGTGCAACACTTCCAGAGTCCCTCTTTTTATCCAAAACTGAACTGCATCAAACCTATGAAAGCAAAAAATAGGGCTATATTGCCTGTAACCCACAGTCAGTAAGGCCAATTTTCCAGCTCGTTTCCAATCCAATGGGCCCTTTATGTAATTGACAGCTGTGTTTGTTACCTCTGAAATTTGACTTTGATTTAGTAAAGATATCAAGCTTGAAAACCAATGATATTAGCAAAGGCATATGCTTAGATACCAAGCAAAGTGCATATTTCTCTGCGACGCTGTCTCTTTATGAGACTGCGTTGTACTAAGTGTGTACTGCTGAGATAATTAGTTAGGAAGGCAAAAGAACAGCTTTATTTCTTTCTGCAATCACAGCTACATAAACAACATTATCATGAATATTTTGACTTATTTTTACTAATGTTGCCAACTTTATGCTTAGAATATTTTAAAACAGTAGAACAATTGCTTTAGCTTAACATAGTTTCTTAAAATAAAATATTCCATTTAACATTAAGAAGAAAATATATGACTGAAGGTGAAGTCAGACGTCCTCAGACAACAATCCAGACACTCACTCGTGAATCATTCTGAACACACACACACACACACATCGAACAGACACAACTGGGTGTGTCAGTTGGACGTAGACAAATGCTCATATTGGAGGAACATTCAGGTGAGCACATTCAGGTTTATGAGTAACGTTATGTTGCCAAGAGACACGCCCTGCATATCAAGGCAAGGCGCCGTGTCATTGCACCTCTGGCCACATATAATCGACTTCCTCTAAACATGCCTGATCTTACAGGGTTCACACACACCCACACCAACCAGTGGATTTATGAAAAACAGCTTTCAAGATGAAAAGCTGAACATGTTTTTGTTCCCTTATAATAATGTTTCCAATAACTCTACAGGAGAAGCTTCTCTTTCATTAGTTGTTGCTTGAATTCCTTCTTTAATTTGGTTTTGTGTTCAAAACAGAGTACATGTTATGAAAGCTAACTATTTCTAAACGGCTTTTTGAAAAGCTGGAAAAAAGCTAGATTAATGTCTGATATCAAAATAAAAACAAAATAAGCCTTTTGTCCATAGCAGCTCCTTATTCTCAGGTACCGTGAGTACCTCGTGTATGCTGGTGATTATGCTTATGTATGCTGGTGATCATATTAGTAGAATCCCCAATATTACGCCTGCATGATTGTACTACATTATCATTGCCAGGGGCTACACAGTTACTGCACAGTTCTCCTGATGGGTATTTTCCAACAAATTCCTCTGCTAATAAGTTTTTCCTCAAGGTAAAGGGTGTGATATTTTGTGCAGACATGTTAGAACACCCCAAATACTGTGAGGATGAGATCCAATACCTTTAAAAGACAAGATGCCGTTTCAGCCCCACCCGCTTCTCCACCCTTCCCAGCCCCACAAATTTTTAACTTGACTTATGAGGAACATTGTGTAAAAATTTTAATGTTAGTGCACCCTGAAAGTACTGTTCCATGCCAGTTTTAACCTCTCCAACACAGTAAGACTGCATTCATTGTAAAGGATAACCATTACTTATGGATCAAAACAGAGGCGAAAATTGTTATTTATTATTATTTAAAATAGGTGCTGATAGATTTCAGTTATGTTTGTTCATTTTCAAGGCTTTTTTTTTTTTTTTTTGCTGTTGCAATAGTCAACACTAAAACTATGAATGGATCTAATCAATACTGGGTCTTATTGTGTTTGACCAAAGAGACAATTAATTAAGCAATCAAGCTGCAAAACAATGACTTTAAGAAAGATTGTTTAAGGATCATTTTGAAACCATAGTTGCAAAATAAATACATTATATGAACAGTGTCAGAGCATAAGTCTGTGTAATGGACCCATATGGTATATATATATATATATACATACATATATATATATATATATATATATATATATATATATATATATATATATATATATATATATCTGGCAGTATAATGATTTTTTTGTTTGTTTGTTTGTTTGTTTGTTTGTTTGTTTTTTGTCCAGCCCCAAAGTAATTTTTTCGAATGCAGTTAAGGAAGGCATCTCCCAAAGAAATAATAAAAGATACAAACAGCAATGACTGCTGAACTTTCAAATGACACACAACTGTATGATTATTAAGTTTCTACTAGAAACCAGCCGCTGACTGAGCCTAACTTCTCACCTGACAGGAATCTCCAGAGTACTCAGGGGGGCAGGAGCAGACTTCCACAGTATTTGCTGGACCTCCGGTCCCTGAGTCAGTGGCCTCTTCTAGACCCACCTCCCCCAAGCTGAGTCGTTGGCTCTGAGTAAAGTACAGGGCTCGGATCCTCAAGCCCACCAGACCTGCTAAGACCACCATGAGCTCTTGTCTGGACACAGGCCGGTTGGTGCTAGCGTGACGCCAGTTTCCCTGGAAACAATCAGAGTAATCCTCAAAAACCAAGCACTCCAAATAATGCATTCATACTTCGAGGATGATAAACGAAAGCAAGAAAAATCTCTCCTGCTTTGTAAAAAAAAGTCTGTATCAGTTCAGTTACCATATTATCTACCTTTTATTTGATTTTCACCACCTTTTGTATTAATTTCATCCCTGAAATACTGCACTAAAGGCTCCATCTAAATCACCTCAGAGTGTTTAAACATCAAATTGTACTAGAAACCCATTCCAAATACCTCTTATACTTAGCACTTATTTTACCTCCAAGAGTTGGACTCTTCCCTGGTGCAGCTTGTCTGGAAGGGGAAGCTGTGAAGTCACGTGGATCAGGCTCATGTGCTGACCCTAAAGGGCATAAAATAATATTTTGCTTTTTATGCATGACAGCAAAGGGTAGTTCAGTAAAGCTACAAAAAATACTAGGTCCTCAACATACAGTCAGCACAACGTCTGCTTGTCTGTCAATGAGTGTCATGCCTTCACTCGGGATCCCAAATGATTTGGACTGGTAGGTGAGGAAGCCACCATAGGATGAAACCTAAAAATCAGTTAGGAAGAGTCAGCATTAATAGCAAAATAATATAAGCATGTTAAGTTGAAGAGTTCCAGTTAGATTTAAGGTGGAAAAACTACCGAATCTATCCCTCAATAATTTTATTATAAGGCTTATTTATCCCTTTAACATCATAGGCAATAAAATGTTTTAGATACATTTTTTTTTTTTTGTTTGATTAAATGAATACGCCTTTGAGCATTTCTAATTATCTATACTCCACCTTCCACTGTTATTAAAGATTTGTGCAGAAGCCAAATAATAAATAGTTGTTATTATGGAGGCGTTATTGCGACTCTTTGCTACAGCTCTCCAACAGTAAGCTTTTGAGATTGAAAATGGAAAAACCACGATTCTTGCTTTAGCCAATTTTGTCTCAGTTACACTTAACTGACTGTATCGTTGTGCAGGTCGAGTGTAATGTGAGGCTTCATTACATATATTAACATACAGTTTTCATTTTATTTGAAATATTTTGGATGAAATTACACTGAGAAATACATTGATATGTTTTAATTTGTTAGTTTTTGGTTCTTTGTTAGCTTCTTGTCAGTCAGTACTGATTAAGGCCCATCCTGTGAACACTAAAAAAGATAATGTAACCGTTTTTAGCATTTACTTAATCATATTTACATACTATAGCACAATTGTTTCATGTTAGCAGGGTAGAAAATAGAACAATTGTGTTGAAATAACTAAATATGATTAAGTAAATGCCAAAAGCGGTTGCATTATTTTTTTTCAGTGAACCACACAAACATAGAGTATAGCACAAATGGAACTTCGGCTAATCTTTGAATGGACTGAGAGAAAATTGGTGTCTTACGCCTATTGTTGCAGTTGTTGTTAAGGTGACTCACCTGAGGCTAAATCAAGCCCTGGGGACCTGAATATTTTTAAAGTTTCATAAAAAGACCATTTCTAAATTGTGATGGGTGCAAAAACCATAAAGTATAAAGTATATATAGATTTCAGTCCAGAAATGGAAATGTCTTTAAGTCTCATAGTGAATAATGCTTGCATGAAGTATTTAGATGTTTCAGCCATTTTCTAGATGTTTGCTAGTGTGTGTATATGAGTTTTGTTTATCCAGTTTTATGGTGGACTAGCTAAATGGGGGTTAAAAGTATTAAGTATAAAGGCAACCTATTCAGATCATCCTGAGATGCTGCTTAGATCTACAGTATGGGATCTGCTGCTCAATAGGGTTTTCTCTCTGCTTTTATCTCTGCATCAAGCCTCCTGATTAATCAGCTGCTGATGGCCGATCTAACATGGAGAAAATGTGTTTTTTTTCCTGTTTTTTTATTTTTTTTATTTTGCTGATGGGGTGGCTAGTGGGCTTAAGAAGATTAGCATCTATTTCCCTTAAATGAATTTGCAGTGCTGGAGACAAAGATATGACTTTGTAAAAGAGCACATCAGTTGTGTGACCTCATCTGCCAGACAGCTGTGTGTTGAGAAATTCCCTGTCTGCTGCATCAGAGACATGAGTGTGGGGCATAAACACAGTCCTAGGGTTCAGATTTTGGCTGAGGGAAGCATTCATATCTGATAAAAGAAGATGGCTGACTTGGGAGTTCACTCAAAGAAATCTTTAAAAATGGAACAGTCATGAAAAACATTGCAGATCACTTTGATAAAGTAAACATTTAAACTGTTAAAAAATACTTCCAAAAGCCTCAGCAATATGGTTTCTGCTTGTTCCTTCATTTTTTTTTCTAATTTCCTTGAAAAATAAATTAAATTCATGACTGTATTTGTAGTAGATTAATTAATGAAGCAATGAGTAACTAGATCCAGTGTTATCTTTTATTTACCAAATGAATAGCAAATACTTTATTAAACTAAAGATTTCTTTTTTAATCTCATTCTCACTTTCCTTTTTTTTATCATACAGTTAGGGATCTATGACTTGGTCATATAATCATCATTTCAGTGCTAACAGCTGTTTACCTAATTTAACATAGGTGTTATTATAGTCCTTAATAGGTTTTAAACTAATATAAATGCTACAGATATTAACCTGAGAATATTAATTAGGGATAAACACTCTGTTAAAGATAATTTTGGGAATAAATATTTTGATTTGAATAAACTTAATTAAAAGAAAGATACTGTTATGATACATTTGGGTGGGATATTGAACACTGCAAAGAAAATCTGAAAGGTGTGTCTAATAGTTATGAAAAAGATTTATCAAGGTGCAGATGACTGTGGAAGGTAGTTTGTAGTAGAATGACTGTGGATGGACTTGTGCACTTGGTAGCAAAGGAATAACTAATGTGAAATCCCTGCGCTTTATCACACATGCCGATGTTGAGTTGGATCTGATTTCTGCATTTTACTACAGTAAGTACAACGTGTGTCAAAATAAAAGGCCAACAAATTTCTCCTTATGTGTTAAAACAACAATGCCTATAGCAAAATGCAGCATGTTTTAGGAGGAGTTGACTCACTCTGTCTCCCAGGTAGGACTTTGGCGCCACCCAGTGTAGAGTCTGAACCGTAGGAGGAAGCTCCTGAATGTCTGCCACTGCTGTGTTACTGACTGCATTCAGCACTGAAGGAACCTCCTCCCCGTCAGGGCTTTCCAATCGCCAGCCTTGCATGTCAACAAACTAATGAAAACTAATGTTAGGAAAAAACCTCCAGCCATTTTTATGTCTCCAAAAGAAATACTGCACTAGGATGTTAGAGAAGAATGCTTCTTTGAAAATAAGACAACAAACCATGATAATCTTTAATTTTCTACAACATGATTAGCTCTAATCAAACAGCTATTAATGTTTACATCATACACCTAAAAGAATCTCTGAACGGGATGTTTTTATAACAGTATGACATGCAGCATCTAAAGGTCATCCTACCTTTCCACGCCGTTTATCAGAGCTCTCACACTGGTCAGTGGCTCCAAAACAGAAGCAGCTGGAGCAGCCAAGGAGGTTTGATGGGTCAAAGTAGAAGGAACCTTCCCGACAAGTATTACACCTGATACCTACGACGTTTTTCTGCAAAAACCAAAGCTTTTATATAGCAGGAGACAGTACAAAGAAGTTGAATAAGAGATCATACTATCAACTCACCTTGCAAAGACACCTGCCTGTATCAGGGTGGCATACATCAGCTGTGACTCCTCCTGGGTTGCAGTTGCAGGGAAGACAGTCAGGAAAGCGATAATAACCCGGAGCACAGCGGTCACACTGCCGGCCTGAGATTCGAGGTTTGCAGCTGGAAAACAAGCAGAAGAAATTACAACGATAAAATCATGAGATTCCAATTAAAATGAAAAAAATCTAGTTTTTATTGTTGTTGCAGTGTCCCGCACATCTAGATGTTAATTCATGGGTTAAGAGTTAGAAAGGTGACTGACATTTTAAGTAAATGCAGCTTTCAGCCTTTGTAAGAGAGGGCATTCCTTTCACTGGTGGAGGGGTGTCAATCCAAAAAGGAACAAAAAAGGGATGCTCCTACCAAGAAAGACTTGTTCCTCTTCAAAGAAAAGATAAAGGGTCGATGTTTTATTTCAAAATTTCTACCTAGCATTATTTGTTTGTGGCTGCCCTTCAGGGATTGTTGCCTTGTAGCAACAAGGTCCTGGGATTGTTTCCTAGCCTTGAGTATTTATGTACTATGCACAATGCACAATGTGTGGGTTCTCTCTGGGTACTTTGGTTTTCTTCCACAGTCCAAAAAAATTTGTGTATTAATGTGTGTATTCATGGTTCTATGTCTCCACCCTTTGATGGACAGGTGACCAGGAACCATCCCTGGTGACCCTGAAGCATTAGCAGTAGAAGATGGATGGATGGACAGACAGGTTATCTATTTATATTTCATCTGGGATTTATGGATGTAAAAAAAATCATACAATAATTACCTGCACTGCCCAGAGACAATGTCACACTGAAGTCCAGCGTTTACGTTCACCCCGCTTGGAGAGCACCCACAGTTCTCACAGCCCAGCAAAGGGTGGTAGCTGAAAGTTTGTTGCTGACACACATCACAGCTTGGTTTCACTGTCTGAGGAGGACAGATGCAGCGTCCAGTCACTTCGTCACACAGGCGGCGTCCACACTCACATGCTGAAAAAGGAATAGAGGAAATTTCCAGAAGTTTTAAGTTGCATGTGCGTATTTGCTTCATTTATATGGTAACCGAAAAGTAAATGAAAAATTCACGTTTGCAGTAGGGAAATCCGTAGTATCCTGTGGCACATTTGTTGCACTGCCGCCCTATAATGTGCTCCCTGCAAGGACACTGTCCTCCAACTGGATCACACACACTCCCTGTAGAGCCAGACTTATCACAGCCACAAGGCAGGGCTCCATCATTGTAAGCTGCTGCAAGAGTGCGGGCTGAGTCTCTGCAAAACTGGGATGATGTGGTGGGTCTGCAGAAATACACAGATAAATAAAACAACTCTTTCAAACACAGAATAATACTCAAAAACAGCAGCTAGGGGGCCCAGTTTCTAAAAAATATTTGCAGCGTTAAAGTTTTTTTCTAGAGCAACTAGATCACATGATAATATTCAAAACCAGGATAACAAAATGTTGTAATTAGTGGACTACATTCAGTTTAAAGATATTTCAATTAAATTAGATTAGAGTCAACTTTATTGTGATTACACAGGTAAAGGTACAAGGCAACGGAATGCAGTTTAGGTCTAACCAGAAGTGCATTAGCAGCAAGTGCAGGATAAATAATGGTTCCATGACTACAGGACATGGGTTTCTACTGAATAAATATAGAGATGAATACCATTATAAACAGAATTTTACTAATAGATTTGTCCTATGAATATAATATATAGATGACTAGTGTTATGAACAAAATTTACAGCTGAATATCTAACAAATATAATATACAGGTGGATATTACTATAATAGGGTTTTCAAAGTTATGTTCAATAGCATAATATACCGATGATTGTTATTATAACCGAGTTTTCAGGTGAATATGTACTATGAATATTGTACAGATGGCTATTACTATAGGCAGAATTATGAGCATAATATACAGATAGCTTTTACTATAAAGTTAATAAATAAAGTTTGGACAGAAGCTATCTAAATTAAAGTGCAGTGGAAGGTAATTGCATATTATATACATACATTATATAAATAGATATATAGCTTTTGCTCACTGATATTAAGAATTTTCTGTCTTATGATAGGAATTAGCAACATTTGTTTTTGTACAAATTTCTTTGTCCAATAAAATTTAAATTAATGGCATCAAGGTAAAGCTTAAACAATAACTAGTCCTGCCAAAAGGTGACCAAAGGCATACCACTTAATCAGTTAGAAAGGGGTTAAAGCACTACAAAGTTAATGCTGGGAAGAGGCATCACGTAAATGGAGACAAATTTTAGTTCTGCTGCAAGGGCAATAAAAATATTGCACATGCAATAAGTGGGTATGTTGCTAGTGATCTATAATGATTGTGTGTAAAAAGGATATGACATGCAAACAGGTTCAATTCATCCCATTAAAATTAGAAAATTGAGTAAACTTCAGGTAGTTTAAGGGTGGCCTACAAGAAAGATGATGTAGTTGCCATATATAAAACAATAACAGTGATGATACTCAATGTTTTGATTATACTAAATATTATTTATATCACACTTTACATAAGAAACTTGAAGTTCAACAAACAAAAAAATAAAACATTTAAAACAGTTAAATATAGATGGATTACTCTCTGATCAGCTGGATTTGCTGGATTTACCTTCATCAACTTGTCACAACACCTGCTCGACCAAAAAATACGGTCAGAGCCCGTAAGCACATTTAGGTTGTTCCAATCTTTCATAGTAATATTTAAATTCAGTTAAGTTGTCTTGGTTTAACTGTATATAGATTTGCTTTCCTCTACCTGCAAAGACATGTATCATTCTACTATTGTTATTTCTGGCAGTCAAATTATATTTAAATGCACATATGCTCTCTCTCGATTATCTGTCATTGTATAAGTGCTTCCTTTGTGGCCACACTGAACCCAGAAATGTTTGGTTCAGAGTTTGCATCTGACTTTGAAATTAACTAAATTTTGATGCAAAAACTGCGGCCACAATCAGTTTCAGGTTTGATAAATCACTCTATAAGTGGGAAGTATTTGCATATACTCTAACAATTGATTGGCATTATTTGGCGATAAGATCATGATAGTCGTAGACATGAAGGCAGACACACATAAAAGAAGGTTTGCACAAGCTGCTCTGCTAAGATTTTTGCATGTGTTTTAATTCAAAGTCTACGTTCACACTGCAGGCCTTGATGTTAAATTTTCATTTTTTTGTGAAATCTGATTTTTTTGCATTGCCGCCCACGTTTTCAAATATATGTGACTTGTATGTGATCTCCTGTGTAAACTGCATTCATACAGCTTATGTGTCAGTATTAGTGTGCAGTAGGACGCAATTACGTCACAAGCCAGCTTGCTTCGTGTTTACGAAAGTAAACAAGGATGTAGTGCTGGAGCGCATCTAGCGATCTTTTCAAACCTCAAAACCTCAATCTTTTCAAGATGGTTAAAAAAATTACTGCTCTCCGCATCATCGTCCGCAATGGTGTTTGTTTTTCTTGCCGCTTCTGTGGAGCAAGACGCAGAATAGTGACCCATGTTGGTTACTAACGCCGTTCAGGTCGGATGAATGCGACCTGGCTGTTCAGACATAGGTCGCATTTAAAAAGATCAGATTCGTATCGGATTCAGGACCACATAGCCAAGTGGCATGGGTGGATTGGAAAAAAATGGGATCTGTGTTGTTCTGACTGCTATGAAAAGATCTGATCCAAGTCACATGTGGGCAAAAAAAAATCAAATTTGTGTCACTTCAGGCTGTGGTGTTAACCTAGCCAAAGTGACCTTTTAATGATCAGGCTCTCAGTGTATTGTACCAGTTCCATCAACGGGAATCAACCAAAATTTTAGCAAAACATATCATAAAAGGATTCCCAAAATGTTTGATCAATACTATGAAAACTCATTAAAAATCTTTTTTTATTCATCATCATTAAGGAAGTGAAAAAAATATTTTGGTATTATAAATAACATAAAACAGGAAAGAATGTCTGATTTATTCATCATGCAGTGAGAAAGAATATATGGTTGATGACACTTACTCTATATAGAAGCCTTCTCTGGTGCATTGTTTTATGAAATCTGCAGACTTATCAAGTGGCCTCTCTCGCAGGAGCTCTGGAGTGTATTGGCTATCAGGAACCAGCAAAATATAATCCTAAGAAAATAATAATAATTAACATTTTATACAGGCGACCTTGGAATAGGGCACTTAATCAAACTATTTTCTAAGATTTAGGAGAGACAAAAAGTACAACATTCTGAGAAGGCAAACAAAGCTCAACCTGTCCCAAGTCTTAAAAAGCCTTTGGGTTTAGCTTTTACATAAAGCTTTGTGGGGCTGCCAGGTAGAAACAGTCCCTTCATTGTTGTCGCTGGAGATATGGCATAACACAGGGGAGAAGACTGAAGACCACTGCATACCAAATCATCTAACTAAACAATCTCACACTATGAAAATACAACCTT
Organism: Cyprinodon variegatus; assembly: GCF_000732505.1. Lineage (NCBI taxonomy): Eukaryota > Metazoa > Chordata > Actinopteri > Cyprinodontiformes > Cyprinodontidae > Cyprinodon > Cyprinodon variegatus. The sequence goes on along the minus strand of NW_015150526.1, from coordinate 1,211,456 downwards.
GAGACTTTCTAAGAATTTTAAACTAATGTTACTTAATGATTGCTTTAGCTACAGAAAAGAATAATCAATAACACACTGACCAAAGTAAGAGTCTTCCCATGTGGCACGGTTACAGAGATGGTGGGTAGCTGCAGAGAAGTCCTGTAGAAGTCAAGAGCGATGCGGCCGTCGGCAACAACAACCTCCCTGCAACCTGACACTGCCGGGCAGAATGTAGCATTTATCTCACCTAGAGGGGAAAGCAGTTTCTCAGTTAGACAATATGCTGCTTAAAAACCTATTCATCTATTTAAGCTACAGAAGGAAACATCTCTAAAGCCTCGGAGGTTCTTGTCAGGAGGCCAGGTATGTTATCTGATCTTATGAAGGAATTTGCAGCTCCCTGCCAGAGTTAAGTCTCCAACTGTCTCCCAAACACTCACCCTTCCAAACCTGCCCTGCATTTACATGCACTTCCACTGGGAAAGAGATGTGTTCAGGTTGATGATAATGGACCACAACAACATATCGACCTGGGAGAGGCACCTCTGGAGTAAAACTTATTTCAGTCTAGAGGGGGAAACACAGCATTTATAACTGAAGTCCTTTTTTTTTTCAAATTTTTTAGCACCATCTAGAGAAAATTATGTTGTTGAGCAAGATGAGGAAAGGCAGATTAAAGTATTTGAGGTGAGCACCTGAGGGAATTTCAGCACTGTCCCATCACTCTGAGGCTCATGGACAGAGAACAAACTGGACTGTCTTCTCTGTCTCCAATCCAGATGGTTGCCCCGCTGGGAAGCAGCTGCAAGTGTGGATGACAGCTGTCCATCACGGGCAGGGTACAGAATCGAGGCTGAGGATGGCTTTTCAAACCTCCGCAGAAGACAGTGCCGACTGTGAACATTAAATAGATACAAATTGACGTTAAGGGGAATTCCTTTGAGCCGAACAATAATGTTCAGTGTTTCTTGTATTAAATATAGCAATGCATTTTACTGGGGTTTTATATGATGGAGCAGCATAGAGAGGTGCAGAAGTCTGGATTTAAAGTAAAGCATTAATCTGTTTAAGTAGTGTTTAACAAATGAAAATTTCATAGATAACTTTTTAATACATCATCTTTTGAGAAAAGCATGGCACTGCTGGAAAGTTGCTAAGCTAAGTGGCCAACTGGAGGAACTGCAGAGATCTACTACAAAAGTGCATTTATTTGTTGACTTAAAAAATCTGCCTTGATTTGCAAAAGGTCATTGCTGAAAGTAATATGTGGCAGAATTTGTATAAATCAAAAAAGGGGAGACACAAACACAACATGACAAATGATCTGCATGGCAGTTGGCAGAAAACTGATACTGAACAAATAGTTACCGCACCGTCCCTACGCCGAAAAAAAAGTGGCAGCATGATATTGTGGGGGAATATTTTCAAGTTACAAATCCTGACAAGTGGAAAGGTCAACTGAAAGAAAATGTGTCAGGGGCTGCAAAGGAGACTTGAATTAATGGTAACTTCATAGACAAAAAAAAGGCACAGCTACGATGAAAAGAATAGGGAAAAAAATGCCAAGTTTTAGAAATGCAACTCTGAGAGAAAGAAGTTTAAATTCCCAGCAGCTGTAACTGGAAGTGATTTAACTCAGGACAGTTCAATACATTGTTGTTTTTTTTCCAATTAGTAGAAAACAAAAAAAACAAAAACTGAAATAATTTGCATTTTACTTTACAAATATCTATTACTTTGTGTGAGCCTTTCACTTAAAACCCAAATAGAAAGCATTGGTAAGAGGTAAGCTAATCTGAATCATAGAAAAAATTAAAAGCAAGAGATAATTAATTAAAATGGCTGTGCTTGCTTTCAGGTAAATGTCATCATTTTATTATTTTATAGGTTTTTATTATGTATATTTATGTCAGGTTTTCCAGAACACCACAAACTACACACCAGCAGCCGATAGGTCTCTGACATCCATGCTTGTTAGTTTTAGACTTGCAGAGTTATGATGACAGATGTTCCAAAGTTCATCTTCAGGTAAGGAACGTGGAGAAATGCTTGTATTCACAGCTGGAGACCAGATGTGGCCCCCTGCTGTCGAGACTAATCTAGCAAGCAATGTAGTGCAAATGACAACTTACATTTGTGGATGTTGAAATAAGTTTTTTAAGAAGCGTGCATAAATGATCTAATGAGAATAAATTCTCATTGTAGGTTTTATGGTCAGGTTTAGGGAATGGGTTCAAGGTGCAACTACTGATGCAAATAAAAAAGATTTAGCAGCATGACCCAAATTGCTTACCTGTCTTGAGTGAAACGACCATGAGTAGAGACACACAACACTTTGGGCTCCACATAGTCCAGGGAAAACTCCTCTGCAGGCACCGTATACAGCTTGTACTAAACAGAAATATTTGAATGACCCCACTACTTTAAAAAACAAGTGGAAAGGTAGATGTTCTACATGTTGCTGGAAGCACTGTCCTCACCAAAAGGAATGAAGATGTGGAAGTATGTAGAACAATCTCCGTCCTGTGAGAGAGCTGCAGCATGGCCACTTGATTTCTGCTGTCCACCGCCACACTCCGGCACAAAAAACTGCATGAGTTAGCAAACAATTCGATGTTAGTATTTAACTCTTACATTGTTTTAAAATGTTAAGCATTAAAGTTGAAGGAAAATTATTCAAAATTCTCAATTATTTTTTCCACATATACAATACAATACACAACAGTGTCGCCTCCAACAGATATTTATTTCTAGACTAGGTTTTAATTTACTTCTATGCATAATACCTTGACTAATGGTTTACACTTCTCCTAATGAAGAAAAGCAATCCAAATGCATAATACTACTACCGCCGTGCTTTAACCTGACAGCTGGTAAGCTCAAGCTTGTTGTAACTATTCCGCTACAGATGTTGTTTCACATGCAGCGTTTGGGTCCTATGTAATGTTTTTCTTTAAACTGCTTCCTTTGTTTATTATGTAGCACGTGGCGAACAGCAAAAAGCAAACTTGAGTTTGTAGCATACTGATTCCCTTGTTCCTTACCTGCCTGCTGCTCTCCTTGGGCTTTGTGGTTTTATTTATGTTCTCTAACGAACCTGAGGCGTTTACAAATCAGCTGCATTTGATTACAAACAGAATGAGTAATTTGGTAATTAAATTATTTCTGGAATCATTTAGTAACAACGGATATAATTTTGTGAAAGAAACTAAATTTAATTGTACAGCAAGCCTCTATATGTTTATAAGCTTTGGATGGCAAAAGCAATTGAAATGTTCCAGAGTGTTGCCACAACTTTGATGTGGTATATCAGATAAAATCCCAATGAGATACATTGAAAGTTTCTGTTGTTATATGATCAAAGGACACAAAAAAGATCTATGCATGGAGTGCAGATAAATTTGCAAGGCACTTTATTGTCAGAAACAGTAACTCTAAATCAGTTAAATATTAAAATGACTAACCTGAAAACACATGTGTAAATATTTGCTCTAGCCAAGATCTGACTCCCTGACTGACTGCTTAGGAGTATGTTGACATTCTGGATAGTTTCCATCTCACTGGTATACTCCAGAATGAGGGCATAAAGGCCCGCATGAGGGACACGAATGCTGAGCTCCAGGCGAGACTATAAGACACAGAACATGCACATTATTTACAGATAATATAGGACCTAATCCTCCAAATACCTTTTACACACTTTAGATTTGTGTTATAAGAACTTTAGAGATGTGTCTCATTGTTATCTACTACTTTGTTTATCGATAATTCTGAACACTGAACCTGTCTCCCATTGACAGTTGCCATGTCTGGGTGATCTGGAGTAAGACGCCGCATACGAGCCAACCTCCTCTTCCTCCGCCCATTCCGGGGGGACAATCTGCCCTGAGTGGCGAGCACAGAGCTGAAACCATCCATGTTGATGTGCTTGTACAGCAGGCATCTTAAGAAAAGAGAAGTGAGATTACCTTATTTTGTTAACAACAAAAATGTGAGAAAAATGACGGTAAAAAGCAGAGCTTTACTTTTCCTCCCTGTTTGCAGTGTGTAAGTATGTGCACGGCTGAGTGACCTCTTCCTGCAGCAGAAAGGCCTCGTAGTAATCTTGAGGCACCAGCACTAAATAATCCTGAAGTGCGAAGGTAAAAATATTTAATTTTCACAGATTAGTAATACAATCTCAAATGAATTCCATAGATTTTTTTTGCAATAAATGATCAAAAACAGTACATCATTCTGAAGTAACAAAAAAAGAGACTTGGTTTTGGAAAGGTTTTTTTTATATCAGATAAAAATCTGTAGAGTGGCATATATTTCTTACTTCCCATGAGACAATGTCTTATACGATCTCCTACAAATTACAGCTGCAAATACTTTGGGGTACAGAATGTCTCTAACTGCTTTGCACATCTAAAGGCTGATGTTTGTTTTACCATGACTCTTCAAAAAATGCCTCCAACTCTTTCAGGTGACTTGCCAAAGATGTAGTTCTGAATTTTGATTAGGTTGATCTTAGCTTTGGATTTATGTTTAGGGAGCTTGTTTATTCTTTTAATGTAAAGTATAATCCCAGCATCATGCTATCCAAATTGGCGACATGTAGTGCTGAGTCTCTTACAAGGCTTAAAACAAATTAGCTGCAGGACTTATTGTCATGTTTTCTTCTTCCATCTTTTCCATAAAGACCAAACTTTTGAAGTGCAGAACTAATACTTCATGGTAGAAGTGCACTATTGGGATATTGCAGTAAAAAGGTGCTAAACACATAAATACATGACATTCCGTAAAAATTCAAAAAAATTCTAAAAATATCCACTGGACTTGGTTTTCAAGTCCAGTGGATATTTTTTGAATTTTTTTGAATTTTTACGGAATGACTATGACCTGGATGACTGAGAACCTTCATCAGCATAAATACATGACTCATTGTTCAGTTCCTGTTTTTATAATAAAAATGTTAAAACTATTTATTTCTTCTACTTCACAAATGTTCACTTATTTCACATAAAGCCACCCACAAAAAACAAATATGTGTAATGTGAAACCAAACAAAACACTAAATATTCAGACTATACTTATTTGTATAAGGCAAATTATGGTGTGTCTTTTGTTTGTTTGTTGTTCTTTTCAGGTAAAATCTTACACAGAAACTTACCAAGAGGATTCCCTCAGCCCTTATATGAATGATCCACTTTCCAGGATTTAATTCAAAGGGCTCAGTGAAGCCCTCTCCTGGGACGGTGACAAAGGCGGGGGATGAAGTTGGAGGAAATATCACTTCCTTACTTTGACCTTCCCCTGCAGAGCATCAAGCACACAACTCATGAACCTCTACTAAGGTCACATCTATGCGAAGACAGTTCATCAACCATTTTCTCCCATAACTGTCAAGAACGTTTTCATGTAATAAATGATGGGTTAGGTTTTTCACAGTTTGATGATGGAACGGGGCAAATGATGCTGTGTCAGAGGCAGTCTTACCTGCAGTGCCTCTGCTATTTGTGGCTCTGATGCTACCAGTCACACTGACGATGTTGGGGTTAATAAACCGCAGAACCACGTGGAAAAAAGTCTGTCGCCCCTCTTTGGGATCAACATGCACTGTTACCCTGGCTTCACTCTGCAGGGACGACAGTCACACACTGATTCCGGTGACATAGGTTTGAGTAAACAATAGGTAAGTGGTATTAGAGAGACAAATGAAAGCATGGCGGGGAAGATTAAAAGAATGGAACGGGTTAATCAAAAGAGAGTGAGTGAGGCAAAGGCAGCAAGGCAAGCTCCCTTCACTTACAATCACAGCAAGCCTCAGAGTCAGCTTCATCCACCACCAAGATCCGGGCTTTCACTCGGACTCTCTCCTTTTTTTGTAGAAAGGAGTAGCGTAATATAATGTGGAAGGGTCCAGGAAAGCCAAGGCTAAGCATTAGAATCACCTCCGGCTGAGGACAGAGAGTGTTAGTGCTAAGAGATGGTGTTTCTATTCCCACATCAGCAGTGAAAAAAACAGGACAGTCTGTGATTATTTGTGCAGAGGCAAAAAGCAGAAGATTTATTGCAAGGCTGAAAACCACTAAGGTCTACTGTAGGTCTCACATTTATTCACTGCATCCAAAGCACCAATGAGAATAGGCAAACCTGTGCAGGTGTCATTATAGCATAACCTCTCCAGCTGAATCCTGGGAACTCTTGGGGGTTAAAACCAAAGCGGACTGGTCGAGCGTTTGGTGTTGTGCCATCCTCTACCTCAAACTTCAGCTGATGTAAAGATGGGAAGAAGTAACCTGGGGCAGGCCTAGAGAGAGAATAGTTGCATTCACATTGTTTTTCAAAGCAAGTATATTTTACACATTTCATAATTAAATGGTATTTTCATTGATTTCATTAATTATTGAAAATATGGGGGAAGTGGGTTAGAGCAGTGCGCTTGTGCTCTGAGAAGGTTGCAGGTACCCAGTTCAATCCCCACAGCCTGCATCTGGGTTAATGAGCAAGACCCTTAACCCACAAACTACTCCCCAGGCACTGCACAATGGCAGCCCACTGCTCCCCAAGGGGATGGGTTAAATGCAGAGAGGAAATGTCTCCAATGTGAGATAAATAAAGTTCAATTAGACATTCAAATATTTATTTCATGAAACATTTATTATTTTATTTTGTCTTTCTTGCCTTTGGTGTCATGATCTTTGTGGTAATGACTGACTTAATTACTAACTCCATTTACCTAACTCTGCCCAGTTTCTCATTACCTCTGATCTGATCCACCTGCTTCTGCCTCTATTTAGGGTGCTTGCATCCAGTTTTCAAGATCAGATTATTCTTGTTCTCACATGCCATTCATGAGAAGTTTTTTAGTGTACCTTAGTGTTTCTGATTTCTTGCTTCTAACCTGTTCTCCCTCTCAACCACTGAGCCTACCTATTCCCGAGCAATCTCAGTGGTAAAAGGGTTTTTAGCGTACCTGAGTGTTTCTAATGACCTTATTCTGACTTGTTTTGCCCCTCAACCACTGAGCCTGTCTGTTCCTGTCTGGACTGTTTGCCTGAACTGTCTTTGGACTTCAGGACCTCTGAGCCAGCCTGTTCTTGTTCTGATCTGTTTGCCTGACCTGGCTTCAGACGATTGCTTGTTCTCCATTCTCCGGGGCTACAGTATTTCAGACACTTTGGGCGGCACCCCCCGCATCATGTTGGCAGACCGTCGGCTGGATCCTACCTCGTTCTCAAGACACGTCCTGAACTGTTAAACCAGTTAGTGACTCACGTGTTTATATCATATTCTACGTTTACGTGGTCACTAACCTTTGTTTCCTTTTACAGAGTTTTCTCAAATAGATGCTCTACCTGCTGCCACTCAACTTTTCTGTGTCTTAAATAAAAGCTTTTCAATTATCCTACTGTCTATCTTGCCTCGAATATGGTGTCCCCCATTTGGTACATCTCAGGGGTCACATCAGACTGGTTCTTAAAATCCCCCCTTTGATAGACCAAAACCAATATATTATATCGGCTAATTATTTTACAAATTAAAATCTTGAAAGTAAAACATGCATTTGCATGATACCTCTTCATATAATGTAGTCTAATCAATTGCCCATAGTGATCACCTAATCAGTAAATAGGTAGTGTAAGTTAATTTTAGCATTATAAGAGTGATATTGTGGACATCAAGGTTTTTTTGAAAACATGAATAAACGAGGTATTCATGAAAATCAATGAAGACATGAAATGGCTCAATGATAACACCATGGAGATGTTGAAAGTAAATTAGGGCAAAACAATATCTAAAACTGAGCATTTCATTGTTTATTCCATCACCTGACTCTAGAAAAAAGACCTAAACCATTTAAGAGTTGTATTTACAGATCCTTTTTTTCAGCATCCAAAAGGCTCATTACAACTCTGTTGGAGCTGTAGAGATCCACCTCTATTGTAATAGAATTTTAGAGAAAATTACCTGAATAAAACAGAAGCTTTCTATTGCTGGAAGAAAGTTACTGTCCGTTCCATTAGCAGTCTGGCACAAGGAATGTTAGAGAAAAAGAAAATAGCTCAAAGCATGCACTCTGGAAAATTTAGATCAAATCGCTTTTTTTGTGCAACACTGTGTGGTGGAAAACTAACCCTGTCAGGCAGCATCGTGCTGTGGGAAAAATTTTTTTTTACAGCAGGAACAGACAAAGTTAGTCAAAGTTAAAAGGAAGATGGGTGAAAGGATAGAAAAGGCAATTCTGGAAGGAACGGTTTAAAGCTACAAAACATGGTATCAGAGTGGAAGTCTATTTTAGAGGTAGACAACAACCCTAAATATATCATCAGAGCTGAGATGGAATGGTTTTGATCGATATGCATCAATCTGTTAGAACGGCTTAGTCAAAGCTTTGCAAAAAAAAAAAAAACTAAGAATAAAAATATATATATATAGTTTCTTAGATGTGTTCAAATAATCTTAAATCCCAAAGACTTCACTAAAGCCTGTGGTTACCATAACACTTAAATAAAATTAAACAGTAATTATCGTTTTCCAATGCCATTTATGGTTAAGAAGATGTGCATTTCCTGATTATTTTTAAGAAACCCCATAGCTTACTCTTTGCATGTACGGCCAATTACATTCTTCCGACACTGACACTGTCCAGACGTCTGATCACATGCCATGCCCACAGCACCTCCTAAATCACACTGACAGGCTGGAAGAGAGAGAAGAAAGAATTAAACAAATAGTTGAAGAAGAGTCACTTAACAACAGACTGAACAACAATTGCTGGTGGCTGAAACCTCAATTTTTTCCACCTCAAGTCACTTCTTTAACTCATTTAGCTATAAATGATTGGACAAAATAAAGAACTAAAACACAATAAAATTCTGTATTTATGGGGGGTTCTTAAACTGTTTTTACATTTTCTAACATCTTCCTGTACCGTATGCAAAGCTTTTTATATTCATATGGTGTCAATTCTGTCTTTATGAGCATACTATAAATCTTAGATCTCTAAAGTGAGTTTTTAAGGGGTGTTAGTCTGGAGCTACATTAAAATAAGACTACAAGCATTTGCTTTATATCAACTTCAATGGGGTTTACAGGTTTTACAGTGTTGCTGAACAATACGCTCTATAAGCGCTGTTGTAAAGAACAATGGGACATCATTGTCCTATTTTCCAACCATAAAAGATAGCCTGGAACATCCGTTACTAATATGAAGTTAGCACTTTCATTATGTCATTCAATAAACATTTTCTTACCAGCCACTTCTCTGGTACTTCAACACATTTGTATTCAAATATTTAATTTTATAACTGAGTAACTATAATAAATCAGTTTTGAAAGGAATCAAAGAACTTTCAGCCTTACTGAGCTATATATACAATGTCCTTCATTTACGGAGGTGAAGAACTCATTGTTTTTCTAAAAGAGACCTGCCAAAGATCACAGTTCCGATACATGGTTGCAAAAAACTTAAATTCATACATCCCCAAAATGGGATTAACAGTTTACAAAGTGCAGTCACAACTTCCAATAGGATTTATTACTCTTCTCTTGTAAGTGATTTAAATCCCCCCCCAAAATAAAAGATTTCTCTATTTGTATTTATTATTGTTTTATTTATCTGACCATACACAGTTGTCAACACTCTTCAATCTAGATGCTTTCATGGTGTAAAGAAGATGTCCTACTTTAAAATCAAGGGAAAAGAATTTGAGATTTGGCAGCAATTTAAAAGGAAAGTCTACCTCTGGTGACATGTAATGGCCAGCACAGCAAAGCTGCTTTGTTTCAGGTTTTTTATTTTTTATTTTTATTTTAGACTTTCCACCTCTGGCATGTGGCACACTGAATTATAAAATGTTGGCATTCATTAGGAATGGTCAGGGTTAAGGTATGTTACAGTTCAAACACATTGTTAGTTATATAGTTACAACTATATTTCAGATTACGGTAATGCATGCCTCGAAAATGCAGTGCATCTTAATGACATTTGATGTTTAATGTTTGATGAATAAAAATCTTACCCTGACAGCCAAAATATCTCTTTTTTTGCAGTAGGAAGTATCCCTCTTTGCAAGAGTCGCATGCAAGGCCACACACACTTGGCTTACAGTGGCACTGCCCTCTTCTCTGTAGAAACAAATCACACAGAAAAGAGAGGGTTCATTAAGACTGCTGCACTTGCAATGCAGTTAAACAGGGATAGACCTTTTTTGTGCATGGGTGTATTGCTTTGTAATATACCCACCTGCTCACATTCCCCAACACCGCTCAGTGTCCCTCTCAGATCACAATGACATTCTGGAATGGAAGAAACAAGAGAAAATTGAAGGGAGGGGTTGAAAAGATGTAACAGAGGAGAAACTGTGAATAGATTCTGATTACAGGATTTTCTAACACCCACAGGTGTAACACAACAACTGGGAAAACTCTTCAAGCTTCAAAGAAATTAAGGTCAAAGGACATGAGAAAGTTCTTTTTTTATATACACAGATAACTGTGTTAAAAAAAAGTTTCCCTGAATGTCTGTCTACTTCAACTAGAGGCATTCTTGAGATATTAAAAGTGTGTCCTGTGTTTTCAGGCTTAGTGGCAGAGAGATCAGTCTGGCAGGAGAGAAAAGCTGTAACATGAGGGCAATTTCTGGAAAACCCTTGAAGCTGTTTTTCAACCATAAAGGGATCAACCTTATCTTCCCCATGTGAGCTGCTTTTAGCTGATTTACTCATGCACACTTTTTGCACAGTCAAAATACAGAGAAATCTGAATTAAACAGTTAATGTTTTAATGTACCAGTCTAAGCTATGAACGTCCGCAAGAATTTGCTCAAGTAATGTTATCAGGAAACCCAGCCTGGCCTTGTTGACAGGGATATGATAACATATTCTCTGTGTAAAAAGGGGCTCAGATCAGTACATTTTCAGACTGCTTCTGGTTATCAAACAATCCAGTTAAGAATTGGGTCAGTGAACAAAAAAAATAAATGCTGCAGGCAACTTATGTTTAACTCAGGAGCCGTTGTTTTGGCAACAGAAAACCAGATTGATTATTTACTCTAAATGTATCCCCTAAAGACCATAAGAGACCTCCATAGCTGTTTGAATCTGTATATAGCTCACTTATTAGTTGTGCACTCTGCCGATCAGGCCTCTAGGAAACAATGGTGATAAGAGCGCAGAAAGTCAAAAGAAGTGCAGGGTTCAGTTTTATGGTTCAGTGCAGACATGTGGATGGGATGCTCTGGTCAGATCAGACCAAATTTAAATACTAACACATGCAGTGAACGAAGCATTACCACAGTGACACATACATATGGCAGCAGCAGCATGGTTATAGGATTATTTATTTCAACAGTTAGGATGGCATAGTGTCGATAAGAAAGTAGATGGAACGAGATGCAGAACAATGCTAGAAGAAAAATGTTGGAAGCTGCAAAATGCTTTAGGTTTCTCTATGTCAGCATGTTCCTGTCAAAGTCCAGTACAAGATAAATCTATTAACCTGGTTCAAAACCTGATTTTTCATAACAATTTCACTCTAATAGCATTAAAGGGGACATATAATGCAAAACCGAATTTACATTGTCATAGATGAATAACGATAGTTTAGTGGGTGAAATTGATGTACAGAGAAGTTCTAACCCCATTGACACCTCCTTTCTCTGCAAATCTCACAATTCTAAACTTCCACCATAAAATGGGTGAATCCAATTGAAGACCCGAGTTGATGTCAACTCGGGGATGTTGCCATATTTGGTTCTGGCCTGCACTTTTGTCACGCCCTGCAATTGTACATACAGACCAGCCCACTGGTTCACTGGCCCAAAAACATGACTAGAGGTAGATGAAAGCCACCAGTTTAGCTGTTTAGCCTACAGTTGGGTTTACGTCTACAAGAATTACAAAGCAGGCAGTTTCTCTATTGAAAATGAGCCAAAAACCACAGGTGGAAATGCAGTGTTCTAGGCTGCACTGAGAAACGCCAAATTTTTCACAGCCTTCCCAAGGATCCAAAGACATGACAGGCATGGAATATTTTTGTGTATTTGAAGATCCCTGCAAAGTTTGATGCTCAGCTGTTAATTTTCTCTAAGCATTTTACTGAAGACAAATTTCAAAATCTTGGACAGTTCAAAGCAGGATTTGCTAAACTTCTTTTACTGAAACGAGGGTCTGTTCCGACTGTAAGGCCATCGCAACCACAAGCTGTAAGTATTATTTTGTCGCTAAGCTGTTGATAGTAATGATAGCATATCTAGGGTGACCAGATTTGGGTTTCTGAAAGGAGGAAAGGGGGTGGGGGGTGGATGTGTTGCTGGGACACTGACTGGACCTCACCGGGCAACTGAGCCGTCAGCTCAAGGTATGGTAGACGATTTTGAAATTCCCCCGGGACATTTTTTTTAGCTATCAAAAGTAGTACATGTCCAGGCAAAAGAGGACATCTAGTCACCCTACCATATCAACAATTTGATGTTTCAGTAAGTGAGTGCTTGTTGCTATGATGCATCTTTGCTCGTTGTAAACCAACCAATCAGCGCACAGCTCATTTAAATATTAATGAGCATACCATAAAAGGAAGAAAACCTGTTTTTTCATTTTAGGACTTATAACCAGGCTTGCATTAGGGCCCATAGAACAGCAAATATGCCATTTCCAGCACATCCTATTCAGAGACCTTAAGGACCAGCATCAAATACCCTATATAATCATTCTATGATCCCTTTAAGAGTTGGTAGAAACATGCCCCTAAAGACCTGCCGATGTTGTTACAGGGAAAGTTGATTGACTAACAAAGGCAAAATTTAAATGTGGTACATTTTTTATCAATTATAAAACTTTTGAATAAAATGCAGCTAAGTTTGCGGTTTTATGGTTAAAAGATATTTGAAAACCTTTACTATGCATATAACTGTAGCATTGATTTCAGGTTTCTTACCTGTACATCCATTAGAGTTTTCTGCAGCTAGATTCCAGTAGAGAGGTTTACACCTGTCACACAACCTTCCTTCTACATTTGCTCGGCATTGGCAGGCCCCCTGAAACAGCAAATAAGGAATCTAAGAGTTGTCCAGACTGCATGCAGTTGCTTAAAACCAGGTTATATCGGTTTGCCATCATATACCAAGATCTAATCAGTCACGAGGGCCTGCATATACTGTAGTGTTACAGAGCAAGTATTCTGAAACGAAAACTTTCAGCTTTTTTTTTTTCCCAATCTTCTAGGTGGGGTGTATGTTGCCAACTTTGGAAGTATAACCACATTAGTAGCCGAGAGTTGCTTTGTGTGATTATTGTTTCTTCCGTTTCTAGATGGAAGGAAGTCTCTCTTTCCTTGTTTGGTTACGTGTGCATTCCACGGGAAAAGCCTTCCTTTGTTTTGCAGTTTAAAATTCAAGCCAAAGTTCAGCCACGTTATCAGCTGTGGGATAGTAAATCTATGTAAAATCACCACCCTGGGTTGGACAGGAACTAAAGGAAACTTGATAAGAGCAGGTTAAGTTAATAGCTGGCGGCTTACTGTTTGAGGACTGGACACCTCTGTTCCATCTGGGTTACAAAAACTGATGGACTCTGCGGTAAAAAACAAGAGAGACCATAAATTAATGCATAAAAAGTTTATGCCAAAATTGAATGGAATAATTCTGAAGCTTAAAAGAAACCTTCTCTAACCTAATTTAAAGCAAATCTGATTATTCTCACTTCCTACAACTGTGATGCATGCAGTGTGTTCAGTGGTGCCTACCTGAGCATTGAGGAAACCTTAGTCCAGACACACAGCGATCACACTGCTGGCCTACCACGCCTGGCAGACACAGGCATTGACCCGATAAGGGATTACATGCAGATCCATATGAACCTTCTGGTGAACACCGACAGGCTGGAGAAAACAAACATCACAATTTATAACTTAACTTCTGCAGTAAAAGCTTTATGGTCCTTCATACAGATGTTTATTCTAGTGATACCCAGTTGTCCATTCTTGAAAAGGCCAAACACAGCAATAGAAATATACAGTACGTACACTCATCATATGCCTGAATCTAAAATCAATTTAAATATAGAACATATAGAAATATAGATAAATATATTCTAGATCTGCTTACTTTCAAGGGCAAATTAAGAATACAAAAGTCAATCCTTTTTGTAAGTCGACTTTGGTAGGGTTTTTTTTTTAGTTGTTGGCTGTTATCGGCATTAACTTTTATGGGGCAATAAAAAATGCATCACTGTTAATCTGTTCTCACAGTTGGGATGGGAGCTGGGTCTAAACTAATGGTAACTTTCACCTTGATATTTTAGCGCGGATGTATATCAGGCGCAGGTGTATATCTGGGGGCGAGAACGAATCGGTCTTCCAACCTGTGTAGGCGTGCTGTGAAATTACCACATTCAACATGACGTGCTGACATGATGCAGCTATAAAGACGCCAGGTTTACTTCAAGGAAAATTTATTTTTAAGAAGATTCCCAATGGAAAGATTGACAAGACTAAAGCTGTTTGCACATGTGTGCAATGGGTTTACTGCAGGAGTTCTTCCAGTCTCAAGTACCACCTAAAGAGGCCACGCACTGATGTAGCGCAGTGGAAGAGTCATTTTCATCAAGCTATAATGTTTGAGTGTAACCGAGGCAAGCCCATCAGCAGAGCTCTATCAGCCAAGCTAACTAATGTCCTCGTTCAGACAGACGTGAAAGTTGAGAAGTTGGTAGAAGCGAAATGTGCAGCACTGACGGGGGACAATATTATGCGTGCTTCTTGATGATTGCTTTGGTGAAAGTGGGTAAAATGGGACGGTTTTTGTGTTGACTCTATGGGGTTTGTTACCAGCCTATTTCATTTCTAGAGCTAGAGTCATGATACATTTTTAAAAACCTCGGAATCCTCACATAGCAAGAGCATGGCATAGCAAAACAGATTTTAGTATTATCCTCAAACGCTGTTGCCCCAAAGTCTATATTGCTAAAGTGGGACATCTAAAATTGGAAGTGGGATGCTCTATTTTTTGCAGCAAAAACACAGTAACAGATAAGCAAAACAAATATTTATAAATTTGTCAAAACCTTAAGCAGGAAGACAAAATTACAAATTTGTGATTATGCAAACATGAAAAAAGTAAACCTGATATTTTTAATAGATTACTGTGAGATTAATCTAGATTAAAACAAATGAATCTATGCCCACCACTAGTTTTTATTTTTTTTATCAGGTTACTTCGAATGTATTCAAACTCCACTACTAAACTGTTTAGATGGCCTTCATGAAGAAATAGAGAACCCAAACACTTTCTGCAGCAGTCAATAACATCCTGGCACATTTGTTATGGATGATCTCTGCAGAATTGACAGAGCTTATTAAACTGGTTAAATTTCCTGGCACCAACTCAATGTTTGTTAGTAGTCCTCTCATTGTTTAACAGTATTGTGGAGTGAGCAATTTCAAATGCCTAAATGAACACTAGCGTATTTATTCCAACAATATTTAGATGATATTTGGGGTCCTCCTCCTGTTGGAAAACCCAGTTGTGTCCAACTCTAAAAATAATAACTCTTCCTTTAAAATTTTATCCAGTATGATGACACAACCTCAGTCAATTGGCAGTGTTCTTAGGTATGAATGCATCAAACTGACTCCTCAAAGCTTACAATATCTATGTCAGCATGTCAAACTGGTCATAGTGTAGAACAGGAGCTTTTTATCAGCCAATTCAATCTGCGGTTGGCTTGGTGAGTAAGACAGGTGTTCCAGCATCTTCTGGTTGATGAATCCCTTCGGTTGCTTTTGAACATTATAACTATCTTCCTTTCATTTGAGAGTTACCGTTAAGGACAGATGAATGAAACTTGGAAACTTTTGGGTTTTCCAATGGGACAATAACAAGTAAAACGCATAAAACAGTATTCAACCAAATCGCTTGTAGAATTACCCTTCAAAAAATGTCTGATTTTAACCCTGTTTGCAAAAAAAGCTTGGTTTGTGGGGGAAACCATGATAATTAAAGGTGTAAAATGGCTTTGAAAGACGTGGTTTGTTTGCAACTATCTAAGGGACACTTAGTTAAATATCAAGAGTGTGTATAATTAGATTTGAGCTTTTATGTCTAATTTTGATCCTGTTTGGATTTGAGACCCTGACTATTACTGCATTTCATTTCTTTGAGTGCCATGTATAAGATAAGGCAGGATTAGGTAGATGTTTTAAGAAATAGAGTGGTAAATTCTAGATTTGATGCTCTTAGAATGCATTTATACGAAAAGCTCTGTGATGTTATTTCCTTATTTTTGTAGAATCAAAAAAATCACAACTCACCAACACAGTCTGGATATCCATAGAAACCTGGTGCACACTGGTCACACTCACTGCCCTGGTAGTTAGGGAGGCAGTTACACTGACCATTCTGACTGCATATGCTCTCAGCCACTCCAGCTCCACCACAGCGGCATGCTAAAGAGAATATGTAATCATACGCAAAGTGAAGTTATAATCAAAACATCACTACAGGTCATATTGCTGGAGCTCATTTCGACATTCCTTGGTCATCGCTTTCTAAATAAAAATTATTATTATGAGTATTTTCCTTGAGGTTAGGGTTCCCCTACCCAGGCAGTTTGGGAAGGAGTGGTATCCAGGTTCGCACCGGTCGCATCGCTCTCCCTCCACTCCCCGACGGCAAAGGCAGCCCCCATAAACATCACATACAGCATGAGTTGTCCCTCTGTAGTCACACATGCATGCTGCAGACAAACAAAGTGGAGATATTTATATTACACAATAAGAGCAAAATCATTTTCAGCTGAGCAGCCCAGCTTATATACAGTATGATGTTTTCTACTGAATAGTAGGTAAACTTGACCTTGCTTGATTTTATTTTGTGCTGCAACTTTAGACTAAAAAGCTGATGACTGCTTCCTGCATTTCATTTCTTTGAGTGCCATGTATAAGATAAGACAAGATTACGTAGTTGTTTTAGGAAATAGCGTGGTAAATTCTAGATTTGATGCTCCTAGAATGCATTCATACGGAAAGCTCTGTGATGTTATTTCTTTATTTTTGTAGGATCAAAAAATCACAACTCACCAACACAGTCTGGATATCCATAGAAACCTGGTGCACACTGGTCACACTCACTGCCCTGGTAGTTAAGGAGGCAGTTACACTGACCATTCGGACTGCATATGCTCTCAGCCACTCCAGCTCCACCACAGCGGCATGCTAAAGAAAATATGTCATCATACACAAAGTGAAGTTATAATCAAAAAATCACTACAGGTCATTTTGCTGGAGCTTATTCTGACATTCCTTGGTCATCGCTTTCTAAATAAAAATTATCATTATGAGTATTTTCCTTGAGGTTATGGTTCTCCTACCCTGACAGTTTGGGAAGGAGTGGTATCCAGGTTCACACTGGTCGCATCGCTCTCCCTTCACTCCCCGACGGCAAAGGCAGCGCCCATAAACATTACATACAACATGAATTGTCCCTCTGTAGTCACACATGCATGCTGCAGACAAACACAGTAGAGATATTTATATTACACAATAAGAGCAAAATCATACAGTATGATGTTTTCTACTGAAGAGTAGGTAAACTTGACATTGCTTGATGGTATTTTGTGCAGCAACTTTAGACTAAAAAGCTGATGACTGCTTCCTTTGGAAAGTCACAAAAATACCATCTATCTCAGCCAACTTACAGGATGAAAAAGCTGCTTAAATGATTCCTCTATGTTTATTTTCTTAGAGGAATGAAATGATTGAAATTGACAGGGGTTAAAGGTTTTCCTAAACTGCTGATTCCCAGCTTAAAAGAAATCACAACTTCAATATTTCTAATATTAGCCTGGTTGAGTTCTCACTAAAAAGTCCCAGAGGAGTGCTACCATAACAAGAGAACAGAGAGCACTTTATATCCCCAAAGATAGACCAGATCTTTTTTGAACCATCAGTCTTTTATGCTTATATTGTCTAGTGGAGATTCTTATGAAGCATGTAAATATTCTATCCCTTTATTTTTTCCAAATATAGGAGACACCATGTTTAGAAATGTCTCATGCATGGTTAACCTACCGCCCTTTTTATTAACATTTAACTCAAGCGCAAACTTAGTAACACTGGTTCCTAACACCCTGCTATCGTTCCTTTTTGTCTTCCTCTTAGTAAACAAGGCTGAATTAAGTGTCCAATAAAAAAGCTTTTTCAAGAGCCTATAAATACAAAAAAAGTGCATGAGAGCGAACAACAAAAGCATTTAACATAGCCCTGCCTTAAAACACTCATTTTAGCTCTAACTGCACTTACGTTGACATGTAGGGGAGTTGAAATAGCCTGGGGGGCAGGCAGTGGGTCCTTCATAGGGAGGGAAAAAAAGAAATAGTTTTAAAGTGCCTACTAGATTCAGTTATGTTGTGACAAGCAACAAAATTAACTCACCCACTATAGGGCCTGCAGGTGATTCAGTTGTCAAGTACACAGGATAAGCTATTTAAAAAAAAAGGCACAAAAGAAAGACATTTAGGAAAATAATCACATGATATTATTTTTCTTGAATCAGAAGTCTGCAAGAATTAAATTCTCGTAACAAAAGCATATAACAGGAACATAGACTTCCATTAAACATTACTGATTAATATATATTTTTTGTTGTTAATTTAAATTACATCCTAGCATTTTTTACTATAGAAACTTGGACT
Organism: Cyprinodon variegatus; assembly: GCF_000732505.1. Taxonomy (NCBI): domain Eukaryota; kingdom Metazoa; phylum Chordata; class Actinopteri; order Cyprinodontiformes; family Cyprinodontidae; genus Cyprinodon; species Cyprinodon variegatus. The sequence goes on along the minus strand of NW_015150526.1, from coordinate 1,192,797 downwards.
GTTTTCATCCCCTGCTTTAAATGTGTTGTACTTATCATGTAATTCCAGGTTTACACACCTTCCCATTAAATGCCAGCCCATAATATGAAGAAACATTGATCCACGTGAAGACAAAAAACAAACATTTCAGGGAACCCAGACAGCTTCCTAATAACTGTCAACATGCTGTGTCCTGGATTGTCAGGGCAATCAAACCTAGAAAAAGTATTTTACTCATAAATGGCAATTAAAGGTGAAGTAAAAGACTTAAGATCCGAAGGACCTCAGGCAGGTTTGCACACGACAGGTCGCCTGTGTGTGAAGCAGCATTAATACAGTACACAGGTAATACCATTACTGGTGATACATCAGGTAACATAGATAAATTGTGGATGATTTGGTAAGATTCTTCTGTGCACATTCAGTACTTTTGAGGTTGTAATGAATCCTGGCACAGCCATGTGTCAGTGTCAACGGAAACACTAGAGGAAACATAAAGAATTACCAAAAAAATGAAAAAATGACTGTCTTATCTCCACCCCTTTGCTCAAAGCTTAGTCTTTGACAGGGAAGATCCATATGATAATATGGGGAAATTCTTTCTTAGATTTCAATATCTCTTTTTTGGAATGCGCAATAACCTGTTCTATCTGCAGGGTGTGAATTATCTCTCCTTGTTTTTCAGAAGGAATAAACTCTTCTCTTGCAGGACAAAAAAAACAAACAAAAGAAACAACCTGCTTAAACAAACTTCAAGGGCACATGATTTCAAACAAACAAGGACTTCATATGTTAAATGTTGAGTTGCATAAAACCTTTATTTTATTAAAGGCATGTAAAAAATATGAACGATAAATTAGTTATGGTCTAGATTAATGTATATTATATATGGCATACAAAAGATATTAATGATATAAGAAAGGTTAAACTTACTAAAGCACTCTGGGTAGTAAAAATGTCCATCGGAACAGCGATCGCAGTTTTCTCCAGCAAATTGTGGCTTGCAGATACACCTTCCAGACCCCATCTCACAGCCATCTGTTATCCTTTCATCACAGCTACAAGCTAAAGAAAAATTAATTTCATCAGCAAACATTTAACCCAGTGGCTCTAACAGATACACTCTCGGTCACAGGTTAATATCTGTAAAAAACAAAAAACCTAAACATTAAACTATTTAATTAATTTAGAGTAATCTCACACAATGAACTCAAATAAACACCACACATAATTACTAACATTCACTAAAAAAACAGCATAGTCTAACTGTAATATTAATTCATGTAGATTAAACTTTTAAAATAATGTGAGTATCTTAGAACATTAAGTAATCCATAAAACCTTGTTACAGTTTGGGATGAATAGAATATTTCACATTTCTTCTGAGACAGTTTTAGAAAATGGTGAATAGTATGTTGAGCATAAGCCGAGGAATAGCTTATAATAAATAACTCATTAGCTAAACTTTCCTCTTTCTACAGTTGGCGCTTTCTTTTATATAACAACAATTGACACAGTCATTTATTATTAAAATCTACTGGGAAACTATCAAAAGATTGTACCTTGGTTATATAACACTAAGACTGAACTTGTTACTGACAAACACAGGAAGTTCTGGTGTAGAGCATAATATCAACATGTAAGAAAATCCACTCATGCCTATCCATAAGCGTGGAGAAGGGGCTAAAAGGTTTAGAGAACTGTTTAAGGAGTTTATCTGAGTTATTGTTACCCCTATCAGACTGCATCAAATTAAAGAAGGATAATTAGTTCAAACATCTCACTTAATATAAATCATCAGATGGATGTACAGATTATGTCTGTATAGGGTCCTTAGGTTGATGACCTATTATGGATGTCTACATGATGTGCAAATAAGTTCAATGTTTAAACATCTGACTTGTCGTTTTTTGACTTTATAAAAACATCAAACACAGGTGCAGATAGATTTATTTTTTTTTAACATACAAGATGTGCAAAGACATGTCTATGATGTCTTTTTGAGGTTGCCTTTGCACGTCTGATGTTTGTGAAATTAAAAAGTGCAAAAGAGACCTGAAAAGACTTCATATAGATGTGTTTTTGTGCAGTGGGATATAACCAAATCAATACAGAAAGTAAACTCAATTCATGACAATCTGGGTTCCGCTAGACATAAACCCCATAAAACAAAACCTGCAAAATGAGCTGTGAAATAAAAAAAACATGAGAAAAAGGCATGGAACTGCATTCAGAACTTTTAAAGATTCAACCTTTAACATTTTTTATATACAAATAATGTGTTGCATTGAGTAATAACATCTGGGGATGGTAATAAGATTTTCTTTAAAATTGGGAATTTTAAAGTTTAATTGAATAGATTTTTTTGCAGAGACAAGCTAAATAGCAAAAATGTTTTAGTAACATAGAAGATACCTACTAACCCTCCACACATTTCCCTCCTAAACATACAGGAGGGATTTTGTTGTGGATTCTGTGGTTCAATCTTCAAAGTAGGGTGAGCACTTTACATCCCCACACTTGTTAAAGTCCAAACAGAACTCTCAGCTGTTCCTACCACAAAGAACAGCTACAAAGCATTCCAGTAAGGTAAACAATGGTAAAGCCCAGTTTAGACATAGTGCAACCATTGGTGCCAGTGTCGTCGCTGCACTGGTGCCATTTGGGACTGTCTGTAACAACACTGTTAAGCCCTTCATTGAGTAAAACTCTATTTAGGCTTCACAGGTTATACTGCAGATCAAATGCCATCATGTGCATGAGGTTTCTAGATTCAACCAGCAGAAGCACAACCTGGAAAACCGTGCTAACGTCTCCTTGTATCGATTGGATCTACAGCAAAGATCTAAGGTAAAGAGTTGAGGCTCCAGATTTATAACACAACGAGTTTGATAAAACACAACAAACACCATCAAAAAACTAAAACAGAACGAAAGTTTTTTAGAAAAGTATTTTGCTTTACAGTAAACTTATATGTAAACTATTTATTTTTCTTTGCATGTTTAGAATAGTTTAATAGATCTTCAGTTAATTCTATCAATTTAATTTTTTATTTGAAGAGGGGGAAAAATACCATTAGTCTTAAATGAGAAATGTTGTGCATTAGATGTCCGGAAAGTGAACAACTGAAAACATGCAGTATCTTATTTATGCTATTTTCATTATTTATGAAAGACTCAACTACATTGAAAAACTAATGACCCAACAAACATCAAGCTAAGATTTCCTTACTAAGCAGTCAAAATGAATGTACTGCCATTTCTTGATGACAAGAAATTTCACAACAAAAGTTAGGCTGCAAAAAGTTACGTAATGTCCCCATTAGCCGTTACCCTGAATAAAATTATGACAACAAATCACTCAGTTAAATGACCCAACTATGCAGCAGGGTTTTACTCAGTAACCCTGGGTAATTCCTATTTTTCAGTTAAATCTCCCCAGAAAGTGCTGAAAATGGCGCATCCTTTTCTGGAAGAGTCTGTTGAGGTTGGAGTTCAATATGAAATGCTGGCAGTGCAAAATCTTAAGGTATCACATCACTAATTGCTGACTATTATGCTGCAGCTAGACACAGATTCAGTGCCCACAAAAAATGACACTGTGCAGGTAGATAAAAATTGAGTAAAACCACCTTTTAATGTCACATTTCTTTTACAGTTCCTTAAAATATAGAGCTTTTCCTCATTGAGAAAAATCCCTATACTTAAATCTATTTTCACATCCAATATCTATATATGAATGCCATGTATTTTTTTCTGAATTATTAGAGGCTTCTGTCCTGTCCTACCCCAGATAAAGGTAAATATTATTATCTATGTTCCATCAGTGAGGGCTTTTTATGCCCGTGCTAAGCTCAGAGTTAATTAGTGGCTGAGTTTAGTTACCGGATTGATGTTACCTGTTCTGAAACCAAAAACTCTAAGAAGGTAAAAGGGGTAGAACTATTTCCTTACTACTCAGGGTAGGACATTCATTTCTGAAACAGGTAAAAAGAATAATGAAAAAGTTTAACTCACGTATACATCCAATCGGAGACTCGGGAGGCACTCCATGTGGTCTGTAGAAGCCTTCAATGCATCTCTCACAGTTTATTCCTGCAGTGTTGTGCTAAAGAACAGAAACACTTACCATGCATAACACATAAAAACTGTGAAAAAAACAAACAGCTATTTTGCACAATTGCAAAATTAATTGTTATTGTTTATATATCTTGTCTAATATATTTGAAGGGCTAGGCAAATTTCTCAATTTAAAACCATGGATTTAAACTTTCCTTTTCCGATGAGAGGGATTTAGCTTGAAGTTTCTTGGGACCTTGGTAAAGCATTTTATCTTAATTTTGTGATTATTCCAGTTAAGTCCTTGATAATTGGTTTATTTTCCAGAGTATTAGTCTTTTAAATACTGCTCTGTTTGAACACGGTTCAATTGTTTTATTTTGGTAGTCTTTTTTCTTCTCTGCACTAGGTTCTACTTATGGATTTTCCTCTGACACCTGTTGTTTAGTTTTGGATTGATTTTTTTTATACACTCTTTTGTTTAGTCAATCTGTGCTTACTCATAGTTAAGCTTTTTCCCAGTGTATCCCTGCGTTTGCTTGTTTTCGCCTTACCTCTCCTTGGTTTCCCATAATGTTTCCCTGAAGCTTTTTTTACATTCAGTTAATTACCCATTCGATGTTTCATTAAGCACTCTCCCAACACTCTATGTCTTCTCATTTCTCCTTGTTATTTTAACCTGCTAATTCTTCATGGTTCTATGCTGGTTGGTTCCTTGTATTATTTCTTGTAGTTAGAGTTTGGGCTCTGATTTGATTAAATATAATATATATCCTTTGATATATAATAAACTTTCTGAATTTGCCTATCTGCATGTGACTACTGCATCAAACCAGCTCTTAATATTTAGCTTTTATTACAGGATTAATTCACCAAACCCCGAAACCTGACATTTACCTTCAGCTGCTAGAAAACCAAAACCAGTGTTACCAGTTTGTGCGAAAAGAGGAAATTGTCATTAACTAAGTTCTGTACTGAATAGGAAGCATCAGTAGCAAACTTAAAGGGGAATAAAGTTTTGCTTTAGGTTTTGTAATGAGAACCACACACTTATGGCGCATGAAATGTCACAAGCCAGCGACCTGAGGGTGGCAGCAATGCACCCGGCCTGCATAAAAAGCACAAGAAGATTTCTCTAAACCTCGCATTTAGGGAAGGTATAACGGCGGTATAATGTATGTAGGTATGGAGGATTTTCGCAAATTTTTAAAAAGACCTGCCCTCTCCAAATAAAAAAAAAAAAACTGCACATGCACAACCCTGTACCTACTTCCGAGAGAGAACGCCTATTAAACGCATGTGAAAGCATGCAAAAGCCCATTTCTCCTTGTGCACGCTCTGTTTAAAAGTTGCTGTTTGCATCGCTCATACAAGCTTACTTTCCAAAAGAAAACTTGCAATTTTTCCACTATGTCTGACTCACCACCGGTGAGTTAAATGGGAACGAGCACGTAGGATGGCCTTACATAAACATATCAACAGAATGATTGACAATTAGGAGGACCGCCTATTTTAATGATCCACCCGGAAAAAGAACATCCTGCTGTTTATCATTCGCCAAAAAAAGAAAAATAGAAAGAAGGTTTGCAGAAGTAGCAGATTCAGCTTAATGTCTGCTAGGAAGTTTTTTTGGTCGTGGCCATGGGTGTGAACGCAGTGAGGATCCATCACACTCACAACCAACTAACAACCAAATAACTTACCTGTAACTTGTGCCTCACGTATCAGCATACTCTGGTATATGTCAAGAAATTTTGAGCGTGCTCAAAATGTCTTGTACGTCAACGTGTGCCAGTGTGCTTCAGCGTGCTCATAACATACTCATAACTTATCCAATGCTCTGCAGCATTTTTGTCAAATCTTTTTTTTTTTACATCGGCATACGCTGGCTCAATAATCAAGGTGTGACAGTGCCGTTAAGAGCATTTGCTGTGTTTTTGATTCTGTAATTTTTATTTATATGTATATTTACTGCAGGTATGTTATCTGAAATATGTCTAATCAAAACATTATTCTGGAGACTGCCTAGTGCAATCTGTTGTTTAAAAAATGTATAAAGGTAATTGCAAATATTTTATTCTATAACAGTTTGTCTTTATCAAGGAAGTAACTGCTTTTTATGATTTATGTAAAAAGGCCAAAAAGGAAAAAGGATAAAGCTGAGATAAAATCATGCAGTATGCTAGACTTATCAGAAGACTATGTAAACAGAGACATTTTATCTATTTTTTCAGTTTAATTACCCCCCCAGAAGAGAAATGCATGCTTTGACAAGAATCAGTTTGAACATGATACAAATTTCATACCTGGCAGCCGATGCAGACTCCTCCTCCACTGTACCTACCGAAGGTGTCCAAACTTGCTCCCCTCTTTTCAACCTCTGGGTCGTAATAACAGTCAGAGGCATGGGAGAAACACTGGCAGGCTGAGACGGAAAGCCCCGAGACAGACAAGCAGACAAACACAAAATAAGAACATTTGCATTGGAACTCACTCGTGTTTATGTATTTCTACTGAATAACTGTTTCTATTGTTAGTCTTCTTTCCTACAACTTTTAATTCAGGGCTATATTGGCAATACAGTGCATTTCAAAAGTATTTAATTCAGCTCAGCACAACTACATAAGCATTGTAGCCTGCACATGTATGAATAACAAGCTGATGGTGGTGGTAGCATCATGTTGTCGGAATACTGTTCTTTAGCAGGGACACAGAATATGGTCAGATTTGATGCAAAGATTGTTGGAGCAAAATGTAATGCATTCATCGAAGAAAAAACTGTTCAAGCAAAGACCTGGAGGCATGATGTCTGAACATAAAGCCAAAGATTTACTGGTTTATATGAAAACATATCCATGTACTATAAGTCAGAGTCCAGATCAAATTACAATTTAAAATCTCTGGCAAGAATTTTACATATGTGTTTTCAGAAGAAAAAACATTCAAAGATTTTTGTCACTAGATGTGCAAAGCTGGTATTAAAGTTTGAAAATATGACCAAACTTGGGGATGTGAATAGTTTTAAAAGTCACTTTTGTCTTGCGGAAATGATCTCAAAAGTCCACTTCAATTCAGTCCTGTGGATTCATGCTCTGATGCTTCTCTGGACAGAAGTAATTTCACTATCTACTGTAGGCTGGTGCAGGCCTGTACGACCTACAGTACCAGCCAACAGGTTAAGCAGACAAAAAGCAGCTATCCTGAGGCCAGTTACTCATCACACAAACCATATATGGAATGTCCTGTCAAATCTTCACTGACACTAACTCTATACAATACCATATCAGGGCATCAGCAACTGGGTTTGAATATCAGAGACAAGAGGATACTCCAGTCCTCTCTTGGGAATGTAATTCAAAAGTCACCGACGTGGGAAGGGGCAGCCCTGTAAGCTCTACATGTGGAATGAAGCAATGCACAAGAACACTCACGCTGACACTCGTTGGGGCTGTCAACAGTAGCAGCACGCCACGGCTTCTGGTTAAAGCCTGGACAGCAGTGGTCACATGACTCGCCACAGGTGTTGTGTTGGCACTCGCACTGGAGTCTAAAGTGAGAGGACGAGACAGTGGGACATAGTGATTCTGTGATGTTTGACACATCTGAGACAACACTTCAGGCTGCACATCATTCACACATGGTTCACACATTATCACCACGAAGCTATGACAATCGTGTCACCTTCAACAGAGAATGATATTTGGTTTGATGTTGGAAATGCATTAGATGATTAGACATCCATTGCTTTGGCAGACTGGTAAATTTCAGTACATGGCCTAAAGTTGAGCAATTATAAAACTCCTGTTCACAACAACTGATGTAAATGTAAATCCTTTATTGTCCCCCAAGGGGGAAATTCTGCCACTGTTGGCGCACGGGGAGCAGGCTTGGGTTAAGGGTCTTGCTCAGGGACACAAAATGGCAGTCTGTGGGATCTGATATCTTTACAATTTGTTAAGATGTGCAGTCTGGAACTGCACCACTGAAAATCTCTTACATCCAAGACTTTTTTAACATTATTTTGAATTACTCCATGGCTGCCTAATGTTGTTTTTGATTATTTCTAATCAAATTCTGTGTTATATACTTTTCCACTGGGGATTCTGTATGGATGTCTGTGTGAAGGTTATTGTTGCTGCACTGATTGTGTACTCACCCAGTCAGTAAAACAGTTAAAAGGGTGGTGCAAAAAATAAAAAAACAACAGATAAAATTACAGTGATAAGAAGAAGAAAAAAATGCAGCTTTTTACCATTGTGGATATTGGAGCTCTTGAGATTACAAGGACAGAAATCCTGCATTGATACTCTTTTGAGATATTATTTTAAGGGGAATACACACCATGAGTGTGCCTAATCAAAAAGGACATAACAAGGTTTGGATAGATTCAGCAGAAGGACCGATGCTTCTGAAACCAAAAGGTTTAAATAAATTGCTGGGTGCTGTGCCCAGGAATACTGGCTACCAACCAGAGCTGCTGTTGGTTTGGTGGAAAATAACTGGAGTGTTTATTATTTTTCCCCAAAAATAAAGCTGAAAACTTGTTTGGGCTTATTCTCGCCAACCCGATAACCTGTATTGTCTCATGATCTAAAAGTATTATTACGCCATATTTATTACATATCTATGTACAGCATTTATTGGTACTGTATCTGGCATTTTTCTAAAACATAAATGTTAAGATGAAAAAAAAAATCTATTTCTAAAACAGTGACTAATCTTTCTTTATTGTATCAATAACATAACTCTTACTGGATTGCTTCTAAACAGTAAAAACCATTTCCCACTTAGACGACTCAGTTCTGTTCAGGAATACACTTAATAATTATAATAGATAAAGTTTAGAGTTTCATCAATAAGTAGTGACAAATGCATCAACCTAATAAAAATGAAGCAACGAGGTTGAAGCGTAAGACTGTTACCGACCTGTTTGGGTTCTCTGGATTCCGACCTGCATCACAAACTTGGGCGTGCCCATTGCAAACACAGCGTCCACCAATACTGATATCCTTGATACTGTAAAAATACTATTAGAAAACAGAGAAAAATCAGCAGAAGCACAAACTGGTAGATGTGTTATCAGAGACATTCAGCTTCAGCATACCTGGAGCAAATTGTCTATGCTTGGCTACAAAAGGGAATCAGATATGACAAATATAAACTGTTACCATTGAGTTTAGTTATTCAATTAGAACATGTCCTAACATGAATAAAATTGCAATGACTACATCTCAATGTTTCAAAATAAAAAAAAATAATCTCCAAAAGAGGATAATTCTGTAAGAATTTTGTCATACAATTTAACCCCCCCTTAAAGGATGTACGCTGCTTCTTTTAATAGCATGTTGTCCTGAGTTTTAAGCATAAGTGATATATCTCACACCTACATACTGACAGAACTTTGCAAACCTGTCCCTATAAAAAGCTTTGCAAAGATGGCCTGTCGGACTGATCCAGCTTTAGTTCTCCACCAACCCCTAATGCCAGAAAACGTGTAAGCAGAGGGGTGTGACTGTGTCAGCAAAAATGAAGCTGCCAGGCAGAAGGCATAGAACCAAGCTTTATCCAAATGGGAAAGTCGAGGATGCCAGTATGACACCTTGGTGCCACGTTGTACTGTTTTTGTCTTACCCTCCGTGTGACGGTGGGGTCTTTTTGGGCTTTGGAGATCAGGTGACCTAGGAGAGTGTTTGTACGAAGGAAGTGCAGACGGATGTTTGTGGCTTTCGTAAAGTCACGGAGCACTGGTGAGTAGGTGAAGTTTTTGGAGCCTGGCCGGCCGTTGATCAGAGAAACTACAATCTGGAAAGTACAAAGTTTATTTCAAGTAAACTGGCTTTCAGACACTTCCTGGCATTTGTTACCAGATTTCTTTCTAATGTTACCTCTCCATTTTCCAAAGGAATGATCCGTGAATACTCCGTGGTGCAGATTTGGTCGTCATCACTCAAAACACGACCATTTGGCTGTTTTCCAAATATTTCAATACACTCCCGTTTGGAATCTAGAAAAGGGAAGAAAAAATAAGTAAATTAAATAAGTTGTAGTTGAATGATTACAATATTTTACAAATCCAGCACAACAGAAAATGGATAAATGACGAAGCTCTATCAGAAACCAGAATGTCATAGGCAAAAGGTGCAATTTAAATGACTGTACTCTTTCAACATGTACAAGAATAAGTTACAAGGGTATTTATTCGTATAAACAGAATTTAATAGGTACAGTTACATTAATGGTTCAGGATGTTTACAGTCATTTACTGTTTCAATGCTGCTGTGTTATATGTTACGGCATTGTGCAGAAGTCCTGGAGGCCTTCCTCGAGGGTTGCTGCTAAAGAATGGTAAACCTGAGTTGCTTTTAAAGGCTATCTGCTGTTTCTGCTCTATATGCGGGATGAGCTTTTATGCGCATAGTGCAACCAGTTTGGGGCACAAGCTTAAGCTATTTTCCAGTGTGGGTCACATTATACTAAGAATGCCAATTGTTACAATCCTTTTTGGCTTAACTCTCTATTGAACACAATAGAGCATGATCATCACAAAATTTTGTTATGATCATAATTATCTACAAGATCTCAAGGCAGATTCCTGACAGTTTCACAACAGAGACTGATCTTTGCTTTGCAATTGATGTTCTGTTGCAGAGGTGTCAAGTACCGAAGTACAAATACTTCATTACTGTACTTAAGTACACTTTTTAGGTATCTATACTTTACTCCGTTACTTATTTTTCTTCCTACTTCTGACTTCTATGTATTACATTTTCACACAAGTATCTGTACTTTATATTCCTTACCGGTACATTTTTAAAACAAACATTTGTTACTCTTGGCTTCGGTTTAATGTTTATAAATATTTATTTCACGTCATGTGCGCCATCCAATGCAGATCATTGGCGCCATCCACATCTAGAGAAAACTAGTGTCATTGGATGAGTCATATAATGCAAACACTCATTGGTTAGCTAAAGGAAATCATCAGAAGCAAGCAGGTGTTCTTCAAACTGCAAACGCGAATTGTCTATGCCATGGTACAATGCAGGATTCAGAAAAAGACGTTGAAATGTCTGAAAGGTCGTACACAGGCCAGAGCGTATCGGGAGATGGAGACAGAGAACAACAAGACCTCCCTCATCCTTGGTCCTATCTCAAAGAATTTTTCCAAATAGTCGTAAAATTTAGCTTTTAATTCATTAAGTGGCATCTGGCTGTTTTTGTTAAAGGCTACTTTATACTTGTGTACTTTAAGTAGTTTTTGGAGCACATACTTTTACATTTTTACTTCAGTAAAGAGGTCTAGTTGATACTTTTTTCTAGTTGATACCAGAGTTTTTAAACTGCAGTATCTATATTTCTACTTAATTAACAAATGTGTGTACTTTTGACACCACTGTTCTGTTGTTGTTCAAATCATGGCCTTCAGCTGGCATCTAGCATTTTGTGGTTGAGGGTAAATTCCCTTAATGTCTGAAGTGAATGTTCTCAGTGGTTTAAGTACAGTTGGTCCTCTGATTCAAAGGGAGCCGGTTGAGGGGGTTCAGGTATCTAATTAGGATACTTCCTGGATACCTCTATGAGGGTTTTCCTGTATATGGAGAGGAACTGCAAAGTCTGCTCGAATGACTACAGATGCCCATTGTGGCTAAAAAGCAACTTACAATCCACCAGAATGAGAAAAAGAATGTAACTTAGAAAAGTGAGATAAGGGATTTCACTCCTAGACCTCTTACCCCAACTACCCAAACTTTCAAAAGTTGTTAAAAATTTAAATATTATGTCTTGACACATTTTTTGTATTGGTTTGCATTTTAGGTTCTATTGAGAAATGTGCTAACTATTTATATATAACTGAAAATACTTTGATTATGGGCACTTTAAGATATTTTTTGATGGATAAAAATATATATATAATGCATTGTACTGAATTGCAAAATAGGCAAACAGAGTTGTGAGGAAAATTTGTGTAGGCCTTAAATCTAAAACCTAGAAGAATCATTCCCACCTAATTTTCAATGTATCTAATTAATCCTATTACAATGACAGCCATATTTAATGGTGGAACAGTTGTTGTTAGTGTTGTAGTTCAATAAGAACGCCAGAATCCAGGCCAGACCTCTTTTGTGGGTTCTCTTTGGGAACTTAAGCTTTGTCCTACAGTTAAACAATATGATTTTAAAGTTTGTGGATAACTCTGTCATACAGCCATACATACCCTAAGTATGTATGGCTGTTTGTCCCTGTTGTGTCTGTGTTTCCCTGTACCAAACAGCAAAAATATTAAATCTATCAGAAGACATTGAAGTAGTGAGGTACATATAATTGCTTATTTTTCTATTAATCTGGGGACTGCATTATGAGAATATGCATGAAGGCAAATCTTAATAGGTGCAGTTAACCTACACCATGATGCTTTCATATGATGGTGAAGAAATTACATTTTTTCAACAAAGTTCTTACCATTTGTTTGGCCAACATATGTCTTGGCGCTATTCTGAAACATCACAAACTTTAAAATGAAACAGACTAATGCAAGAGTTAATCCTGAAACACCTTACTAAATAATATGAACTAAAAATTCAAGTTATTAAGTTACTTCCATTTTTTCTGAGCTCTCAGTTAAACAATAAGGGCCTGATATTCAAAGACTCAAAATTAGCAGCCTTTACATATTGCTAGTTTTTTTTATTTTCTTCAGTACATGTAATAAGTGGGCGTGCTGCAAGCAATGTGCTTGTGCTCTGAGAAGGTTACAAGTACCAAGTTGGATCCCCACAGCCTCCACTCTGGGTTCCTGAGCAAAACCTTTAACCCCACACTGGTCCCCAGGCACCACACAATGGCAGCCCACTGCTCTCCGAGGGGATGGATCAAATGCAGAGCGAATTTCCCCATTATGGGACAATAAAGGGATTTACTTTACTTTATTTTAAAATGTATGCATATCAATTTGCAGCTCACTTTCAGAAGTATTTAAAAAGACCTAAAAACTGCTGTTACAGTTCAGATTAAAAAAAAATGCTTTGCACACTTTAAATGTTGCATATAATACACCCATGAATTTGTGCAGGATGGCCATTAGAATATGATGTCTGCAACATTTGAAACGCGAATCCCTTTGCACCTTCCTTGATTATCTTCTCAGTGGATACAAACACAATTGCACCTGTTTAAAACAAACCTTCTGAAGATCAGGCCAGAAGTGTGTAACCAGCAATGAAGCGCCTAGTAATTTAATTAAGCAACTGCATGTGTAGAACCTGAAACTCAGATTTAGACAAAATATCCATCACTGTTAAGAAAACATTCTCCTGAACTTCAAAGGTGGGTCAATACAATTGTTCAATATAAAGCTACTCTTTAAATGTGTTTTTGGCTTTGTCTTTTTAATAAGTGTCTGATTTAAATGTATTTGTTTATTCTTAAATGACTCATATCAGCTTAAAATTCTAATCGAAACATCTCAAGCTTAACTATTACAGCTTTATGTCAAATGGTTTACTTCTTGACCTCAGTTAAAACTAATCACTGACCAAGGTCCAACATTAATGTCAGGCTAAGGTCCTGAACACTAATTCAAACAGGTTCATGAATCTTACAGAAGTACGTCTTGGTGAAGAAATGAAAAAAAAAAAAATAAATAAATCATGAACTTATTTACCAACCTAAATTCTAGCATAACAGGCCATTTAAAACAGAGAAAACTACAGCTTAATATTATTTTATTTTGTTACTATGACTGACTTTTTAACACACAAAGACAGGCTAGACCACACGCAAGAGAGAGAGAGAGAGAGAGAGAGAGAGAGAGAGAGAGAGAGAGAGAAAGAATGACTAACACTTCCTTTCTTAAATCATCTTAAGCAGGTAATAAGTGTGCATAGATTAGGCCTACACCTCTAAACACACATATATCCACCTTTGCAATATATATATTTTTTTAGACAACAGCTTAACGTGTTACAACATCCACAAAAAATCTGTTATTGATATTAACAGAACTTTTTGTGAATACCTTAAATTATACAAGAACAGCAGCAGTAAAATAGTTTATTTTTCAATCTGTACCTGTGAACAGATTTTTTTTTCTTGTTTTATTGATTCTTAAATAATTCCAGTTACAGCTTATAACACATGAGATCTTAAAAAGAAAATAAAAAACTGAGAGAGTTAAACTTACGAGCAAAGTACTGCCAGGGGGTGAATGTTCTCCCATTGTCCACAGAGCGCTCCAGCACCCAAAGGTCAGGACGAGGTGAATTAGCAAACTTGATTAGGACATACGCCACATGGAAGACCTGAAAAATTAGGACACAAAGAGCCGACTAAACAAAAGGCACTCAATGCTCACTGTTTAGAGCCTATAGCGGATTTTGGCCAAAGTCTCCAGTTTCCTGAGCTCCCCTGACTCTGCAGAGGAAAGGCCTGGCTTTTGGGCTCTAACAGTATTCTTCAGTATTCTTATTTCCTTTCATGAAAAACCCCTGGGCACATATTCATCATGGTTCTTGTAACCTTGTAAATAACAAGTGCACAAATAATGACTTGAATTGAAACAGTTTCCTGTCTTGAGAGGGTTGTTTCACTTTAGCCTTACACTGGAGCCGGGCTTACAAAGAAAGTTATGCCTGTTAGCATGGAGTGAATGCAACTTCTGCAGGTGCAACCAGGCAGGTAAAAAAGACACACGCTAAGCCTGCCTGATTTCTGTTTGTTCTCTGAACTCTCTATCTCAACCTCAATCAGATTATTTGGGGTAGAAAATTCAGCCAGGGGTTGTTTCTATATAAACCCTGACGTTCATTGAAGGATATTTCCTTTGTGTTTAAACAGTATAATGATCAAGCAATGAAAGGGACAGGTTTAAGCCTGATTGGCCATTGTACGGAAATCGGCTCTGTTTGACCATTGGGGAATTGGCAATCCTTGGGAGTTCAAACCTGCATGTGACACCTGCAATGTCAACAGAATTTCTTAGCTTCACCTGAGCACACCTGTTATGATTTGAAAGCCACGGGTACTGCATGTCTAAATAAGTACATAGCGGGGTCGAGAAACACTTAGAACGTACATGTTCTGTCTTCAAATGACAAATAGAAAGAATGTAGTTCAAATATGGTGCTCTGTCTTAATAAAAGACATTTCTACAGGCTGTCTTTTAAGAAGGATGCAGGCAGGCCCACACTTGTCTAGCTGAAAAGCCCAGCGGGCATTTAAAAAATTCAGGTATCCATCTCTACATGAATGAGGCAAGAAGTTGGTTTAAGACATCAAAGAAAAAGAAAAGCAAGGCAAAGTCTTTCCTGAGGAGTCATTTACTGTTTCAAAATTACCCATAATTCTGGATGAATTCCTCTCTAAATCCTGGGATGTGAGGGCCTCAGACTTAAGCTGCTGTTCAGTTGTTGCACTAAGAGCAAATTCAGGGATCAACTGGTAAACTGGGTTTCCTTAATTCTCTGGACAATGAGAGCACTAAGAGTGGAAAAGTAAATCATCCGGTTGCAAATCAGGAGCAGGCCATCATCTTACTTTAATCAGTGTTGATTCCCTTTTCGAATCCCACTTCTGAATGGGGTGTGTTTTGAAAATAATCAGGGCCATTTCCACCCACACGCAACAGGATGTGCAAATAACTAAAAAAAGACATGAATGGTACACATAAGAAGCTGTCTAATAAGAGAAACAGGCAACCTACTCTTAGTTTTCCTTATTTCACATGTACTGTGATTACATGTTGGGACGACTTGTTGGTGGTAGGATGAAAGGGGGTCCAGAGAGAGGTGTGTAAAAAAGAGGGTAAGAGTGCCAAGAGACGTGCAAGCTACCCTGTGAACCCATCTCAAAATTCCAAACATAGCAACACATCCCCCCTCAGGTCTAATGACCCAAAAACAAAGCTTGGCACTGCTTTCATAAGCACATCACTAACACGATACAAGACTGAAATCCTTCCTCAATGCTTGACTTGAAATGGATATAGAATCCCTTTCTCTAAGGCACTATTTTAGTTGAATTTGTTTACTTCATTGTGCATCAATTACTGTGCTAGGATAATCACTCCACAAAACTTTATTCTTTGCTTTCCTTTCAAAATGAATTGCATTATGTGGGAGAAATATACACTATAACGCTAAAAGTGTTGGATTGTCTGTCTTCATGAACATATGAAACTGAGGGACAGCCTATGGAGTTTAATTTTAATGTCAGTCCCTGAAGCTGGGGGCCTGTTTTAGCTTTACAAGTAATACAACTATAGCTCTTCTAGGAAGGCTTTCCACATGATTAAGGACTGTGTTTATGGGAATTTTTGACCAGTCTTCCAGCAGTGCATTTGTTTAGGCCAAACTGGGATGCTGGATGAGAAGGTTGAATTCTGACTTTACCCACCGATTGTTCCGAAATGTTTTCAAGCAGGATGAGGGCAGTGTTATGCGGAAATCAATCGGGTCCCACTCCATACCTGCCCATCGCTATCCTTATTTAGCCTGCAAACTGGTGGGAAATGTCAGAGTAGGAAGAGACCATCCACTAACTCTTTTCACAAACGTAATGCATGATTTATTTTTTCTCAGTGACTTGGTATACTAAAGCATTAACAGGTCTTTTTACTAAAACTGTGTTCCCTAGCCTTAAAGAAAAGGTTAGTATGCTGTTAATGTTACACTGGGAACAATGCAATGAGACAAATGCAGTTCTCTTGGCAGCTGTGAGACCCAAACATGTTCATTGGATTGCCAGAGGCATGTCTCCACTCTTCTAGACCCCACCGGTAGCTTGCTTTACTACACTGGATCCACTATTCAGTTTAGTGATGTAAGGCTGCCTTTGACACAGCTGTTTGGTGTCAGTAAAGCTATTCTATTAAACTCTCTACCCATTGTTCTTGAAGTAATCTAAATGTTTAAGTAAAGTTTAGAGCTCTTAAGGGCCCAGAAACAGACTTAAATCAGAGGCAACATGATTTTGGCACAGTTTTCTCAAGAACTTTCAACACTTACCAAGGAGTCTAAGTATCATTGCTCGCACTAGAGCAACCTGTAGGTGATGTGCTACTGTTTTTAAACACATGAAAGCCCATCCTCTAGGGTACACTCATAGATGGATGCAAAACAACAAACCATCATTCATTCCTTGGTCATGAGGTTACATAGCTTGGTGTGAGTTGTGGTGCGGGATCTGTAGCTATTTTCTATGCAGGAAAGGGGTCGCCTCTGTAGTATAGGGGTCTGACCTACATACATTTCAAATAAGGGATGTTAAATTGCACATGCAATATATTTTTTTGGCTTGTGCAATAAGTGGACATGTATGGGTGATCTACAAAGATTGCCTCTATTAAAATAGGCAGATTGCTGGTGATAGTGGTAGTTGCAGAGTGACTGTAAACAATAGATAAGGTTTCTGCCATGTTGTTGGAGGTAATAACGATAATAAATATTCAAAACCCAAAAAAAGTTTTTAAGAAGGGGAATTTTAGAAAATTAGATGCCATTTAGATTAAAAAGTTGTACTTGTCTGCTGACTGATAAAACCCTGCTAAAATCCATCCCCATCCCATCCACCTCCAAATGAGCTGTCGTCAGATTTAAAGGAGAACCTGAACCAACTCCTCTAAACATCTGCTTGACCAATACATTGAAAAACAAGATAAGCACATAACTTAAGAGTACATAGCTGTGGTTGTGCATAGCTTGTTAAGGAACATTGAGAGACAGAAATCCCTCTTGCCCCAAATAAAAGAGGCACAGTTCCCCAGTCAAAGTCAGAGCATCAAAGGAAATTAGTGTTGCATTAAAAAAAGAACAAATATTAACCTAAGTGCTCTACAGCTAAGGTTGACAAGGCAATACTATACAATCAAAATACTTGTAGTCAAACAAATATGAAATATAGTGAAACATTAAAATAATTTTTAACATGATATGTTATATATGTTATATATACATACACACATAAGAAGAGTCTGCCTGTTATCTTGGAAGGATCCCTGGAGACTGTCCTGGCATGGCTTTCTCGCCAACTGTATCCTGCCAATCTAAACACACAATCCTGAACTATGTTCAGCACATTTGTATTGGAAGGGGGCTTGAAATATTGTGATGACATGCTGTGTACCATTATTGGAGTATTCCAGTGTCATTACAGACTTTAAACACAATGACAAGTTTGTGGCTAATAGATTTGTAATAATACTTGAGTTCAACCACTGTCCACCCAGCAACCACAGTAGCTTTAGCTATGAGTGTGCACAAAGGGGTTGGACATGAAAATAGGTTGGAGGGTTAACTGTGTTGGCCTTTCTTGCCTATCATATTTAAATTCCTGACCTTGACGTGTCTCGTCACTGTATACAAGATATAAAAGTACCAAATAATCTCCTACTTAAATGTTTACACATAACTACAAGAGAGCCAATACGGTCCCATAAGACCAGACACCATTTTTCTCAACTGCACATTAACATATTTTCTTCATTTTTTTCATTGCAATGAAATATTTAATTTTGATAGACACTTCAACACTTTATTTTGGATCTGTTGATCTTTAACTTATTTGAGCCAAAAACTTTCAGTTGTTTCTAAATCACTGAATCTAAAGCAAATCACTGGCTCCTGACAGATTATCTGTAACTATGACATCTCAAATGACATGAGTCACATGACCCCCAGCCTAACATGTGCTTGCCGCCTCACTTTAAAGAGTAGCACACAGAACCTAGAAGAGAAATCAAAGGTGTAAAATATAGACCTTGCATTATCTTTATCTCATTACTTTGCTCCAGTAAGTTCTGCTATATTATGTGTTATGATCTGCTGTTCTGGGATTCTTGGTTCTGTTTATTTTCCACTTTGGTTTTTCAGTTACAATTGGGTTTGTTATT
Source organism: Cyprinodon variegatus (assembly GCF_000732505.1). NCBI lineage: Eukaryota > Metazoa > Chordata > Actinopteri > Cyprinodontiformes > Cyprinodontidae > Cyprinodon > Cyprinodon variegatus. The sequence goes on along the minus strand of NW_015150526.1, from coordinate 1,173,876 downwards.
CTGTTTTCACTGTTAAGAATTATATCATGTTTTGAATTACTCATTATTTAGTTAGTTAGTTACTATTCCTGTTTGATGTTTTATTTATTTATTTTTTTTTTTTTTTTGTTATCTCCAGTTCCCTGTACTCTAGTTTTCCCTTTGGTTATTCTTTTTTCCCTAGTCATTAATCTTATTTCTCCTTTGCTTCTTTAAGCTGAACTTTCTATATATTTTTCAATTTTGGGGTGTTATGAATAGAGTATTCATAATGAGTCCAGAACTTATGTTAAATGCCAGCCTGACTTATGCATGACACATGGCAGCGCAATGCCCAGTAAATGTCACAAGCCAGTGTCCTGAGGGGGGCAGCGATGCACCCAGAGGTGCCTGATCTGCAAAGCTGCTGTTTGCTGCAACCCCCCCCCCCAACAAAAAAGAATAAATAAAAAAAAAAGGAAGAAAAAATATTTGCAGTCGCAGCAGATTCAGTGTCATGTCTGCTAGGAAGTTTGTTAGTCTGAGTGTGAACGAACGCAGGAAAGATCCATCACACTCACCTTCTCGCTCACCCTATGATGCGGATAAAGTCTGAATAAGAAGTGATAGTTTCCTCCAGTGTACCCCATTTTATAACAAAACGCTGCCAATATGCCATAATACAGTAGCTTCATTTGGAACATGTAAGATATGTTGATATGCATTGGAGATAAGAAATTATTTTTTATTTTTTTTATTTACATAAAACATGACCAAAGTTTTGTTTTCACTGCTAGATCAGGCAACAAATTGATAGAACATTGGTTATAATAAAGTATAGCAGAGGTTGATGCATGATTAAAATCACCAGATATCCCTTCTCCTCTATTAAGTTGTGTCTTAGCATCAAATAAGGTGATAGCGTGATATGCAGTGTCGATAACAGCAAATGGTGGAATGTAAACAGTTGCCAAAATAATATGATGAATTCTTTGGATAAACAGCATCAGGGCCTGGCAATTATTTGCATTTGCAATTTAATTGCAGTTTAACAGAACACAAATTTCAAATTGCAGAGTTGTTCAATTTTGGTCAAATTACATTTATCAAGAGACACAAGAAACAAGTGGGGGTAAAATGCTAAAATGGGTTTGCAACCACACATAGGACAGAGAGACTAGAACACAGCAGACATCGTTGTGAGCAGATAAAAAAAAAACTCAGGTTATAAGACTTTATCTCAAGCTCTGAATGCTGTGCAGAGCACTTTTCAATCCATCATCTGAATATAGAAAGTTTGTAGTACAACAGCAAAGATACTAAGACAAAACCATCCACCTAATCTGAGAAGCCAAGCGGGGCAGAATCAATCAGAGGAATAGCCAACAGACCCATGACAACCTAAAGTGATCTGCAGCCCAAATGGGTGAATCATTGACATATAGCTTCAATTTGAACTGCATTTTTTTAGGCAAACTTAGCATTCAAAGCATTTTAAACTGTTGCCACTAATTCACACAAATTCAAACACTTACACACAGGCGAGCAACTTAGAAGTGAGATTATTTTTTGCCCGAGGGGGAGCATTAATTTGTGTTAAGCAAGAGCTGAGTTGAACCCACAATCTTCTAATTGCAAAACATCAAACGCACGCACCCATTGACAGCACCCTGCACACTCCATGAAGCTGGCTCTTAATAGAGCAGGTGATAACAATGCCTTGGTTGAAAAAAAGCCATAAGGAGTTCCATTTAAAGTTTAACATGCCATTTAGGGGACACAGCAAGATCACCTCACGCGCCATAGCCTCATGTTGAAAAATGGTGGTGACAGCATCTTGCTGTGTGAAGGTTGTGTTCAGCTGGTCAGCTAAAGGCTAGTCAATTTTAAGGAAAGATTATTGTAGCCAACTAAATGGCAGTCTAAGGAGAAAAACTGTTAGAGGCTACATATGACTGGACATTAAGAGGAGATCACCTTCAGGTCGACAACCGGAAACTTACAGACAAAGCTTGTGTTAAAATGGTCTAATTTAAGTCCAGAGAAAAATCTAACTTAGGATTAGCTAGACCAAGACCATATATGGTCATAGGTATGACATAGCTCAGGAACAGTATGACATAGTTAAGTTATACATTTCTAAAATCCTCTTCTGTTGTCAAGACATTTGTTTATTGCCCCACTATTATAATGTTTTAAAACAAAAGAGCAGATAGAGTCACACTAATCATATAACAGGTGCTTCTATGTTGTTTAGTAAAAAATAGAGGTCAAAAGAAAATCATTACACTGTGATTCCCATTAAGTTGGGAAGTAAAGTTAATATAAAAATAAACAAGTTAAATACTGGGATTTGCTCATTTTTAAACAAGGTAACCTTTTATTTTTTATTTAAGAAATGGTAAGAACTGTTTAGAATTATGCGCACAACAAAATGTTTCATGGTTCTCTTCTTTGAAAGTTTTTTAAACAGGAGCAATCACAGCAAACTGAAAGACAAAATGCTATCTCTGTAGTTGTTATAACCTTGCTTCTTTTCTGGGTTACAGGTTAGACTATGATTGTCAAATGGATAACTTTAGAATGTTTACTCTAGCATGCCCTTTATCAAATCAGAAAACCCCCATAAATAAAATCAATGAAAAAAAACATTGTTTCAGTGTAGATATAGTTTTGTGACAAATATTCTCAGGGTCATAGATAATAAATATATTCATAACAATCACAACAAAAAATAATTGCCAGTAAGACTGTGACCTAACCTTTGATTGCATTGTGAGACATTAGGTCCACAAAACAACGCATCCATTCATCTATTTTCTGTAACTGCTTTGTCTCATTCAGGGTCACTGGGGCTCAGTGGGGGAAATATCCCAGTGGTCAACTAGCATGAGACTGGGGGCATTTATCATAGACAGGTTGCTGGTTGATTATAAATAGTCAGCAACAATATTCAGTTATTTTGTGTTTAAATTTGGAATGTAAATTTTGATTAATTAATTACTCTAAATTTGATTGATCTTATTGATCGACTAACAAATTATTGGTACTGTAGGTGGCCACTTCCTTAAAAAGAGTTTTCTCGTCTAGAGAAAGAGAGAATTGATCAAACAAAGGGATAAACATTTTTTTTTTACAATATTCTGAGTTAAGAAAAATACATAATTATGTTTTTAATAATTTATTGTGCTAGCTCACTTAAATAATGACTGACTAAACTTTTTTTTTTCTTGCACATTAACCTTGACATATTTATAAGCTAAAATGCATTAACAAACAAAAGCCTTCCCAAATTGCTATGCTTATTGAATGTTTTTCTCTGTCATATTATAATAATGACCCCTTGTCCACTGGCCAAAAAACCAGTTTAAACCCGGGAACAATCGGCATTTACTGACAGTGAGAACAGCTTCCTGACTTGTGTTGACCCGGGTTTAAATGACTCGGCAAGCGACCCAGGTTAAAATCGCTTTGAAACGGCTAAGCTCCGATCAGCAAACATATGGGAACATCAGTCTCAGGTCCATTGAGAGCAAATTATGGACGTCATCACACCACGCCATTTGCGTCTGATCTAACAACACAAAACCACTCTGCTAACATTCAATAAACATTCTGCAGCACTGGTGAGAGAGGTTCTGAGGGAAAAAAAGAATGAAACAATAAAGCACATTTACTATGTGCTGGCTTACTTCCACGTTGCTCTCCATTGTTTACTTTCCTGATTTCTGTCGCAATGGTGACATCATCAATGCTAACCCAATGTGATGGCATAATCAGACACAAGGCAGTTGGGGCACTGAGGCTATGCAGCTTGCCTGCAGGGGACAGACCTGGCATTTTTTGCCAATGGGATGGGAGTCAAATGCCAATTGTTAGAGGGCTGAGTTGTGTTTGAAAAACCAGCATTAAACTGCTAAGTTCAGTAGGAAAGAGGCTAAAATTCACACAATGCAATTCACTTTTTTAACTTCAAATGCTAGCCCAAGCGTGATATAAAATGGCACTTACATGGTGTTTATATTAACAAACACAACCACATAAAGGGCATTCTGCAGGCACTGTCACCATTAAGCAGTGTTAATAATCCCGTACTGGATAATTGACTCATGCGTTGGTGCTAGCATGGCTCCGATGTTAGTTCTCTTGCAAAAATACTAGAGAGGCTCTGCTTAGAAATCAAAAGTTGCACCCTCTAATGCATGGTGATAACACTACAACACTGAAAAAAGTTCCTTAAGTGGAAGTTACCAATTAATTGGATGGAAAAAACATTGTAATCTAATAAATCATTAGTCGGCAATAACAGTTTAAATGAAACTGATTTGGTACGAAAGGACTAGAAAATATCTCTCACTCCATCATGTCTAACTGTACTATCCAAACACCTCAACTCACATTCCTATTTACCTAAATCCCATTCTAAGCCCATTCTGGGACTTGGATATAAGTTCAGCAAGTCATCTTTACTTTGTCTTAACCTCTCTGTGCAGTGAGTTGGCGCCATATAATTGGCAAATATGCTATTATTTTTAGCAAGAAATTTGACAGGTGCTGATTAATAAAGTGGAAAGTGCATATGTCACAGAATAGGTTGTGATGATGTATGAGGAACGTGTGCTTGTGTTTCATTGCTGTGATAATGAATGGTATTTGGACCTTTAAAATAGTTATAACTTCTCAAACAATTGTTAGAAGTGATGACAGATCACAGGACTTCCATTTTATAATTGTAAAGTTGTTTCCTCCCAATATAAAATTCTTTGGTTTAAATCTTAGCTGAGAGGTTTGCACTATTGGTTATGTCTAAGCAACCATTTTCAGGGTGTTCTGCGTTCCTTTTGTTGACCAAAGTTGTGTGAATTATCTTGATTGATGATTTCAAGTGAGTATGTGGGTGAATGGCTGTTTCTCTTGTTTGTCCCTAGTTGATCCTGTGATGGATGAGTGACCTGTCTAGAGTGCGCCGAACCTCATGAACCGTGAACTCCAGTGTAAGCTACAAGGCCCCTGTAACTCTGAAAAAAGCTGAGTTAAATGGGGGAAAAAATCTAAATAACAGAGTTTTGGGAATACCCATTAGAGTTGTGCCTACTTTCAATGCAGAACCATCTATGGAAACAAAGCTCAATTCTCTGAATATCAGGGGATATTGTTAGAAGGTAAGGTTTGTTTTCTTTTTAACCAAAGTGCTATTAAAAGATAAGCAAAGTACTCCAAATATACTTTTCGGAAAGACTCTCAGGATTGCTCTTTCTTAACAAGTCACGTCTGTTTGACTGACTTTTTTGTCTTCTTTTGAGATTTTTCAATATAATAAAGACTTAAATGACTAACAAAAAGCTGTTGACATCATATGCAATTATCAAGCCTATTTATATAAATGTAAAATTATAAAAAAAAAATAATAATATTTTATTATAGGTTCCTCAAAGTTTTTTCTTTGTTCACTATATTTAAGACATCTTTCTAACTTTATAAATAATCATTTATCATAATTGCTTCTGACAAATGAGATTTATTTTCATGAATTTATAAATATATAAATAAAAAGAGTTGTGCAGCTGAATATATAGTTAAAAGGCACCTGTGAACAGTTGGTGATAAGTGATGATGCTCAATTTGGAAAGGCAAACTCAGGTATTGATGCAAAATCTTAGCAATAGCAGAGTTCAGAGAGGGGAGACTTTTCCAATGGGTCAGAGGAAAACAGAAGAAATGTTGCTTGAGAAGTTAAAGGAGCTAACAGGACTGCAAGTTTTACAATGAGTGCAGTTAGAATGTAAACCTTCACAGTATATAAAAATAGCATCTTAGCAGCAATAAGATACATTTTGTATTTCATCTCTGGTTCTAACCAGTGATGATACTCTAATATTTATGGCCACGCATCATGTTTTTACCAACAACTCACTAAAGATGACTACTTTATATTAAAAACCCATGCAGCTCCTTCTAAAAGACTCTTTTCTCCACATAATTAATCCGGTGTTTTAATCTGAGGGTTTATTGCAACTACAATAATTTATCAGTTGAAATATTTTTTCAGGTGACCATATCTCTCACACCATTTAAATTTAGCAAGTCAATTTTTAGTCTGATGTTTGGCCATAGAAAATACACTGAAAGCTAATTGTAAGCATGTTGAAATGAAAATGATCAATAATAATCAATCATTTTCTAATGAAACAGCAGCTGCATTTAAACCTTCTCAGTTATTTAGCTCAAAAACCTATATAAACAGTTGTAGATGAAATGACAGGGACAGTGTTTACAAAGAGCAGTTATTGATTTCAAACTTAATGCAGAAAATGTTATATTTTTTACATTATGTCTAAAAAGACTAAATGTGACAACCTCTTTTCTGCTCAAGCTATATATATATACTTATATATATATAGTGCAATCCCAGCTTAGGCTAGGACCTAAATTAATCTTCAGACTTGTGTTTCAGAAAAGTACGGGTTGAAATTAATCATCCAATTTGAAAAACAATAGAAAGGTTGGGTTTTATTGCTCTAATAAAGATTTTTTTATTTTTTATTTAAAACAGACATAAGATGTTAGTCTGCAAATCAAAGAATGTTGTGTTTAAAACTGCTCTGAAACAAAAATATGCAATTGAGTTAAATCAAAAAATCCTACAGGTCTAAACGCATACAAATACAGTAAAGGAAATCAGAAAACCTGAAAGCATGTAAGATGAGGGATCAGAAACACATTTCAAAGAAGATAGGGCCTCGCCTTTTCTTTGAGTGGATCAGCTGTGTAGACAGAACACTACAGTGGAGCTGGAGGAGAGGCCGCCGACACATACCTCCCACCCCACAGTTTATAACAATGCAATGTACAACTGTTGGTCTGTCTACAACAGGTGGGGCAAAGTGAGGGCAAGGGGGTGGGGGGTGGGGGTCATCTTGTTTTTTTTTTTTTGTGTCTCCATGACAGAATGTATGCAGTTAGAACAGAACAGTTGGCTACAAGTTAAGAGTACCAGTAGGTGTTACAGAAACATAATGAGCATGCATGTTTGTACTTGTTTGCACTTTTCTTTTAAAAGTTTGAGGCAGCAGCTGTTTGAAAACTTACACTTAGTTTTTTTTTTTCTAGGTTATATGCTTTGTTTGTAAATTATGGATTGGACAAAATAGCATAAATTAATGTCAGAAACTACATTTCATATTTGCTTGTTGGTTAGCCTAATTCTCTTAAATTTCTTGAAAGTGTGACCTTTTTTTTTTGGTGACATGGGTTGACAGCTGAATTAGACATGGCTATTTATGACACATCTTTGTCAAATTGGTCAAGGAACACTGCACTTCTTCTAACACTTCCCATTGCATCAATGCCTGCGTCAGTAAACCTGTGACTGGTGATTAGCAATTCCAAAAAGTGAAAAGATCCCATAATAACCTCCACAAGCTTTTAACACCGCAGCTCCAGATTTAGGAGGAGCCGCAGTCCAACAGACAAATGTGATGCTCCGTTCAGTCCAGCATGCAAAATAATAACTCTCTACGGTGGCTGTTAAGGGGGAGCAGTACGTGTCTACTTGGCAAACCCCCACCGTTGTTTCAGGCTGCCCCACTAAACACAGTCACTTACATCACCTCAACCGTCACTGTAACAAAATGTCTAGCAGCCAATTCGGTCTCTGGACTGAGCCAGCTGCACTGTACTGCAAATCCTTCTGGCAAAGCACTCATCTAAGGTAACACTGACAGGATTTTCAAATCACTCTTACATACATGGAGCTGAGGCAACTTCAGCCCAGCCAGCAAAACCAACTTCATTTCAATCAGTGGCAACACTGCCAACCCCACCTTCATCTGCCCACTCAGACTGATCCCACCTTGAATCCCTAGTGAACAGCTAACTTAAGCCAGCTGGGCTAAAATAGCATAGGTTAAGGCAGGTAAGGTTTTTGGAAATTATTGACAGGGAACTTTTATCTGAATAGTTGTCTTAAAATGCTGAGTCCTTGAACTAATAATAAAACAAACTGCAATGAACACAAAAATTCATCTTTAACGCACTTATAGCTTAACTTGTCCAAGTCTGACCAAAAACGAGTTAGCCAATCATGTTGCAGTATTGCTGTTTAAGGTGGGAAATATAGCTGTAGTAAAACCAAGGCAGTGGTCACGCCATTTCAGATGAATGTCCAAACGTGTAGAGGATGAAATAGTAGCGGACTCGAAATTACCCACAATGCAGCTTGATAAGTAGTGATCATACATGGTCACTAGACGAGCAGATATATCCCCGAATGCTGTGCAAGGAGGGCTCTCCTCACAAAGCATCATGGAATGTCCTCTACGGCTGTTGCTACGCAACATTAGCAACAAATAATAAAGATGGCGCAGGCACTGTGCGGGAAGGCACAGTTACAGGGAGCAAAAAGTGGTGTTCATCCATCCAAACAGCCAGTTAACTGAGTTCACTATAAAGACCACTATATAGTCACCGCTCTATATAGTGACTGATGGATTTAGGAGTTAGGGCGGACATTCGGACACAGCTCAAGAGTTGCCACGCTCTCAGCTGAACCGATATAAACATGGTAACGCTAGAAGACGCACACGTAGCGGCTGCTTTCACATTTTCACAAGAGGAGCAGTGAGAGCATAAAAGTATAAGTTGTTTTGGCAACCCTTGGAAACTGCCGCTATTTCATTTGTTTGCGTGACTGACTAAAGCCATACTTTGGTTTGGTATTGCTACTCCCAATAGGCTTGAAAGGTCCATTTAAGTGTCCTTTCCCAAACAGATTTGACTGCTTTACATTATCCATTTGGCTTGTTACAGATATTCAAGGTTCAGCTCAAATCAGATTACAAGATAAGGGCAGAAATGTTAGGTGAAGGAAAAACTAAGGGCCTACTTCAAGTCCGAACTTCCTTTTTTTATTCAGGACCCTAAGTAAGTGAAGTAAAAAAGGTAAAACTTTTTATATTAGAATTTTGAAGTTATTTCTACCAACTGAAAAGGGCTTGATAATGACATTTTCTTTGTTGTTTAACTGTTACTTTCTTCTTAATTGTACAATTTGAAAAAAGGAAAGAAATATCTTTAATTGTTTTCTGTTCTGCCACTTTCTACTGCCAAAATTACCCCGCCTCTCCATTTCTAGACATTTATCCAGTGAAAAGAAAGGTCCAGGTCATTTTCAATGAGGCTCTAGGAAGACCAAACCTTTGTGAGAGCATGAGAGCACAGAAAGGACGTCACACAAAACCTGCCTTGGAGGATTCTGAGCACAAAAGGGGGCGACGGCAGCAAATAAAACATTCAAACCAAATTTGGTGGGAGGTGGACCCCTGAGAGAGAGGATTAGGTTTCTTGGGAATTTCTGGAAAATTGAGTTAGTAAAAGCTTTGTGGTTTGGGCATTTCGGGGTTATGAGAAGAGCTGAAGTTGTCAGACTAAACTGGTGTCAGAGTTCTTCTAAAAGTTTATTACAAAACCAAGGATCTTACAATCAAATACATTCTCTAAAGTTAACACAGTGTCCTGTGGCTTTACCATCATAGTATTTCATAGTAAATAATCATATGTTAAAATCAACCTTTTTTTCAATCTAGCAGCAATTTAAAGCAACTAAACAGTAAAACTAAATATTAGAACAATGTGTATCTTTAACCTTCACAATAAAGCAACAGAATAATCTACTAGACCTTATGCTAAAAGTATCAATGCCACATTTCACATCAGCATTCTGCTTTCATCTAGTGAAACCAATTAAACCCAGTTTAAACTCATCAGAAAGGAGGCATACAGCAGTCAGCCCTGGTATGTTTGCCTCACATGCTCTACTCTGGGTTCACTCAGGCAGATAAGCACGTGTGGTCATGACTCCTAAAATACATCCTCAAGAATGAAAAAAAAAAAAAAAAACTGCGTGAGCGACTGGCAGTCTGATAGAGGGTGTAAATGTTTAGCAGAACAATGGCTTAACTACTGTGTCCTGTAAATAGTTTAACAGTGGCGCTAAATGTTCCAGGAAAGGTAGCATGATGCCTGAGCAACAATTTACTGAAGGATCAACAAAAATCCCTCAACCAATTTTAGCTGTGTCTCAATGGTTACAAAAGAAAATTATTTTGAGGGGGGTAGAGTATAAAAATTAGAGATACAAAATGTCACTGCTTTTTATATTTGTGTTAGATAAAAACCAAAACATGTCAAATTGCAATTGTTCTGTTTTTTAACTCAGTAGTTGTAGAAGAAAGCTTAAATTGTAGTTCATGTGTTTCCCAACATATCTCTAAATCAACACTAAAGAATTTTGATAAGTTTTTGCAATTTCTTTTTAAAGTTTCCCAACTGGGGATCACAGTGGTAATTCCTGAAGACTGAGGAAGGGATTTGATGAGGGTCATGGGTCAAAGGGCAAGAAGACACAAACAGGGAGCAGAGTAAATGCTCACATTGGCCTTTCTGAAGCACAGTTATGGCGATGTGCTCAAGTTAAAAATCAAAGATAGATCAAAGGAGAAGCTTACATTGGGACAAAAAAATATTCCTGAACTCGTTTTAGAAAAGTTCAAATACTTTTTGAATATGTTCCCTGTTTACTGTTTTATTATATTGAACAATGCTAAATGAGTCTTGAGCAGCAATGCTCCAACGTTTTTATAGCAGCAACTTCTGTGTGAATACCAAAGTGCCATCATCAGAACATGCCCTTTGGTTGATGGATGCAAGGTAATTATGGGTCATATCTAATCTCAGAAGTGAAAATAGGCAAGTTTATCCATCCATCTATCCATCCATCCATCCATCCATCCATCCATCCATCCATCCATCCATCCATCCATCCATCCATGCATCCATCTCTTAAAAAGACTTGTCAATGCTTTTGCCTTTCCCCAGCAGTCACTGGGCAAGTCCTGGGTCCATTTTCATACCTAAGGAAACTTTGTTAGAGAGATCAATTAACCTATCAGTTATGTTTCAGGACTATAGGAAGGAGCTGGAGTACCAAGTAACAGCATCGGCATGTACAGGCAGAAGATTTGAGCACACGACCCTCTCACTTCAAGGTAATAAATCTTCTAATTATTTTACCTTCCAGCCCTTTCCAGGTTCAACAGTTAATAGCTTAGAGAGTGTGAAAGTATTCTGTATTTCACCATCCCCATATCAGAAAATACAATACAGAAGTATTATTAGTTTTAAAGGCAATTCCGTTTAAGTTGGCCTTTAATTATTTTTTCACAGACAATTTTAAGGATCGTTATTATAACAATGTTGTTACAGTGTTAGTTTTTATTGCTAATTGTTAAGCTAGTCAATGGTTTGGATTTCAAACATTACTTGGTATTCTACCAGCTAATGTTGTTGCAAGCTCTAAATGATGGTATCAAAAACCAACACTGGTTTACTGTCATTTAATCAGTTTTTAATGGGAGTTGTTGAAATATTATTATCTACACTTTCTTTTTGTGGACGTTACTGATGAAGCAAAGTTCAATGTCTTTGAAAAACTTATCTTTATGGCGAGTTATTAATTCTACACCACAGTCAACTCAATAATCTCTCATATTTTTATGAGTAATTAGTTAAAAATTGCTCTTCTTATTTTATCTCACTTTCTTAAATCACCAAAGCCAGTAAATAAGTCTCTGTTTTAGTTAACAAATTCTTCCATCAAGTGTGTTAGAGAAGGTACATTATTATGGAGGACCAAGTCTGACATATCTAAACATAAATAAATGCTAAACATATAAACAGACATATAATTACATGTTTTGTCTTAAAGATAAAACTTTTGCCTGTTGTTTGGTTAGACTGCACAGAATCTTCATGCTACAACAGGCTACCTAAGATAAGTTTATAAATGATCTCGTATGATGCCACTCGAAAACAATGCAGCTCAATTTCTCTCATAATTTACTAACTGAACTACGAGATATTAACACCTTTCTTATACCTATTAACAAAACACAAGTATCTTTATTTCCAGGTCTAAATGGTTGAAAACGAGAAAGAGACTGGATTCGCTCGTCTTACAGAATTCACACTTCTGACACAGGGGAGGCCTTTTCTGTCGAGGACTCGAGAATCAGTTTGATATAATACACATGACAAATGATGTCAGAAATCACAAAAAAATGTTTTAATCAATTGGCTAAATACCTCAGCATACCCCACAGATGACTCGATTCTATGGCATAGGTAGCCATGTTTGTTGTGACTGTGGTCGGTTCGGATGCATGTAAATTTTATGCTGTCTGAGCTATCTCCTTAAGACAGACCCCCCTTGTTATTTGTATAAATGCAGACAGCAATGGAAAACAGTTATGAATAATAAGGTGAAAAGGCGTTAATAACAAATAGAATTAAGTTATTTCATACAAAGAAAACAAGCCAATTAAAACACAAATATAATAATGTCTTTTTTTTTAAATACAATTTCTGCTTCCTTATATTTATTTGCAGACTATATATTTGTATATATTTATTACCTTTCATTTACTGATCATTTATTCATTTATGTACTAATATGGTCCTCCATACATCATTTCCCCATGCTCACAAAAAAATGCAAATCATAAAACCTGCACATTTACTAAACATGCTTAGTGTGATGGATTGCCTTTGAGTTAATCAAATCAACTGATTTTCCTTAGATAGAAAACTTTGAATCAATCTGACTGTATGATCTGGTAAACTGTAAAGTGCCTTGACATGACATGTGTTGTGAATTGGCGCTATATAAATAAACTGAATTGAACTGAATTACTAGAAAAAAAAATTATAAAGCAAATACACATTGAAGACCGGGAATCGCTTTAGAAGTATGAAAACCAAAAAGATGTATTGATCTGATATTCAAAAACAAAACACTCTGACTAAGCTTTCACATATTCAAAGCATAGAGGGACCTTTAGACCTAAACACATCTGTTAGAGAACATAAGAGAGCACATTAATATCTGTCAAATTATATCCTAAGGCAGCAGCTGTCAAAGTAGTCCCAATAAAACAAGAGCATTAACCTCCTATTGGAAGCAGACTGCAGGTTCTAAGATCAGAAGGTTAAGGTGTTTTCATTTTTGATTTTATTTTTACCTTCTGTTTGCATGGTGTTCTTTATGGTTTTTGTCTTATATAGTCAATTCAGTTTTTGCTTATTAGTTTCAGTAAGGTTATCAATAAATACTTCTATTCACGATGCATTTCATAGCAATCCATACCATTCTAACTAGAGATTACCTGCAGACTAATATGACATACTATATTATTAAGGTTTTAGTTTGCATGTAGTTAAGGTTTTGATCAGATTTTTTTAGCTGTATATTTTAAAAGAATGAGCTTCAAAAATCTACTCTGATACAAAGAAACCGGAAACAGCGAAGGGAAGAAAAAAAACTCCATTCTTTGAAGCGTTAACATGTTAACATAAACATGGACTCTACCACTATCTTATATATCTGCTTGGAGCTATACAGAGAAAAGCTGAGCGGCCACCTGCATTTGTCTTGAAAGAAAACCACATCACCCATTCAGGTCTGTCTGGCCCACACGTTTTTATTAAACACATCATTTATCCTGCGGGTTTCAAAAGAATGTACAAAGCTATCAAAGAGCCACAGAGAACAGTCAAACTCTTGACAGCTAGCACTGACTTAGATAACGCCTGAACCTGTGGAAAAGGGTTGTAAAACCTCCAGGTAAATAACTGAACTCTACCACCTTAGTTGCATAAAGAAGGACACTGCTGCATAATTTAAGAGGATTTTCTATGACGGACAAACACATATGTAATAAAACTGAAGGAAGAATTTTACATGGTTGTCTAAACAGCGTACAAATTAAAGCTGAAAAAAAGGAGCATTGGTGTTCAGTATGTTTCACTCTGCAACTCTTAAATAAAAACCCAATGCAGCTAACTGCCTCCAGAAGCCAGAGGATGATAACATGTATGTGCTCTAATCCTATTTGTTCTTAGGGGATTGCTAGAAAACATTACCGAGCATATCAAATAATGAAGACCAAGGAAGTCTCTCTTAGCTCTATAAACCCATGTCCTCTTTCTTGACTTCTCATAAAACCTATCATGTAACGACTATAGCACAACTGCAAACCACCAAGACCTGGTTGGTCACCTGACAGACCAGGCAAGGAGACCATTACACAGACAAGCAGTAATATGGCCTTTGGGGGGCAGTTGGTGGAAACAGAGAAAGAAAGTTAAAAAAAAAAAAGTCTGATTTTTAAGGGAAACAGCCAAGGTTTGAAAAATGAGCTCTGGTAAGCCCAGGTTAAACATGAACTACATGCAAAACAGAGTTAGTGGTGGAAAGGAACATCCCACATCACCCACCAACACACCATCCCCTCAGTGACATGTGGAGGTAGCAGCGTCATGCTCTGGGAATATCTTTCCTATAGCTGGGATAATCCTGCTGGTTACATTTAAGGACAAAATCGATTATGCTAAAAACCATCAATATGCGAAAAAATCATATTAAACTAAAAAAAAACAAAGTCCTAATATAGCAAACATTTGCTAAAATGGTATGAAGTCATCTTTCATTTAGAAACTGTGATCCTTTCTGCCCAGTTATAATTGCCTGACTACTTTTGAGCAATAAAACAACAGAACATGTGAAAATGTGACTTGCTGATTGCATGTGGCATGTAAAAAGTTTGCGTAACATAATGGGCTATTTTGCAGGTGTAGTCACATCCACAGATCTAGTCACAATCTTTTTTAGCACATGATAATACAGCAATGTTGCTTTCTCTGCTCCCAAATAAACTGAGCATTACCACGTATTAAAGTCAGACATCTCTAAAAGCCCCGCATGTGTCCATCCTTTTGTCCGGGCATTCTATATTTAGCAGCGCAGGGTTTAAGCACAGCTCACCCCAGCTAAAAACAGAAGACAGAAAAGCCTGCACCCATTGTCAGACAGGGTGTCCACTGGGAGCCCAAAGGTGCAGTGGGATTTTTATTTTTTTTTGTTGCTGCTTTTCCTAAACTATGCTCCCTTGTGCACTTGCAAAACTGAAATCCGATTCTAAATGCTTGTGAATTCTAATCCAGAAACAGCAATCCTTTTCTTTCCTTGCAGCAAATAACTGAGGTTGAGGGGGCAGTTATACAGGCCTCTAGCCAACCTCCTGTCAGAGACACAGGTATTGATGGAAGCATATTCTCCAGCCAAAGGGGCGTGAATCTGCATTCTGGCAGGAATCCAGTTACAGAGCACATGATTACTGCTTGCCCAGGTGATGAAGCTCACACTGAAAATATAATAGTGTACCTGATGGAATACCTTCAATACAAACAGTATGAGTCAACCTGCATGTTCAGAAACATGAGAAACAGGAACAAAATCACTACAAATATCCTAATAGATGGATGCAAGGAAAGCAAAATTACAACTTGGAAGATATGTTTTTTCTGCAGCACTGTCATCAGGGCTATACCATTATTATTAAACCCAGCAGGAACCAGCTTTAAAAAAAAAACATCTGTTTATGCACATGATAATCTCACCTGCCCGAGGTCCAGGGTAACATTGACTTGATTGTAGATGGTTCCCCTGGAGAGAGGTGGGCTCTGCCACCACCTCTCTGTGCCATCTATTGCGTTGTTCACCGGGTGGGCTTTGCTTGGCTCCGCGGATGTGCAGTAGTCACAATGCTGACCCTTAAAAAAAAACAACATTTTATTTACCATTTGTGCTTGAAAGGGCTAAAGCAACAGCTAAACAAATAGGATAGAGAGCATGCAGCAGTTACATCAATCATGTCGGTTACAGGAATTGCACAAGTCAATTTCTGTGAGAACTCTCACGATCTGTTGAAGGAGATTTCCTTCAGGAAATGTGGGAAAAACGGAATTTAAAACTATTTCTGGCATGTGTACAAGTTGGTGAATGGAAGAAAGAAACTACAAGTGCTCCCTGGGGTGCCATACATGCGCCTTTGCCTGCCTTATACATTGATCTCAGTTATTATTCTATTTAATCAATAATAACAACAACAAAGATGAAAATTTGTACATATTCACACATATTCCCTTACATGTATGTTTTGAGTAGGAGGACCCAGAGTCGGTCCGCCGACAAGTTTACAGTAAAAATCAGATCTCGGTGCGCCAGTCTCCTCCTGGCCGCAGGTTGCTGTCGCAGATATGCTGGAGCGCTCTGCCAGGTTAAAGTAGGGCGGATTCAAACTGAAGCCCGTCAGGTCATTAAAAGTCCGCTGGCCCTCCGAGTCCCTGAGGAGAAACGATGCCCCAAAGGTCCACAGCAGCACAGTCAGAGGGGCTCCTATCCTCCGCCTCGGTGTTTTCTCCATCAGAGATCCTTATAGATGCTGAGCGCAACCCGCCGCCTGAGTCCAGGAGTCATCTGGAGCCGTCCATGAAATAGATTTTATTTACTTTTTTAAATACAGCAGACCCTTTCAGTAGATCTTCGCCGATAGATGCCAATAAAGGGTGAAGTTTATGTCCCACCGATGGAGGTGTTCCCTCTTTTCCGACGCATATCCGCAAAGAAGCGAGGCGAGTTTTCCTTGTTCTGAAATGAACTGTAGGCTTTGAGCGGAGCTCTCAGGTGTCAGGCTCCTCTGGGCTCCTCTGGGCTCCTCTGGGCTC
>NW_015150526.1:1132539-1156855 GCF_000732505.1 Cyprinodon variegatus | reverse complement strand
TTGTGAAGTTATTGGCCTAATTGCCTTTTTACATTGCTGAATTTTTTAACACTTTGAAAATAGCTGAAATTGACTTTTATTATTGGAGATTTGTATATTTTACCTCCTTATCCTCATCCTTACTTTGGTGACCTTAACTCCTTGTCAAGACTTTTTGGACTCTTTGTCCTCTCTGCTTCTCAAGAAGAACCTGCCTGGAAACCTGAAAACCTGGAAGGATTTCTCAAGCAAGAAACCAAGCTGTCTGTTCTCAGTAGAACTCTGGTGAACCAACTCAGTCTGAAACCTGCGCGCCCGCTCTCAGTAGGAGCTGAGAGAGAAACTCTGAACCTACTCTGTAAACCTAACTGCTCTGCCCTGCCTTTGCCAAGCCCTCTGCCTGCCTTCAGCCTCTGGACCCCCCTTCTACCGCTCTGCTCAAACTCTGATCAGGTATAGACCTGCAAACACACAACCTGCAAGTTCACTGGATGAATGCTAACCAACCTGTCCCTCTCTTCAGTAAACCAGTTGTGACCAGACCCGGACCCGATTTATCCCTGAACCATTTCACTTTATTGTGAACTGTTCAATAAACTTTGTGAACTTTTTCCCTGCCTCTGAGTGTTCTGCATGTGGGTTAGATCCCCGAAAGCCACCATGACATTATACTTTTTAAGTGTTGTCTAATGATAGCCATGGATGGCAAGTCACTTTATTTTATTAGTCACTTTTCGACTTATGAAGACCAACATTTACTCCCCATTTTGGGGGAGTATAGTGTATACTTAAGGGAAACAGGATGTTATTAAAAACTACATGTTTTAGAGACCAGGTTTAAAACGTGAAAGTGTAAATTAAAATTATGCCTTATTTATATTTTGAATTCTTATTCATTGTTAGGCATACTGTCAATTGTTGCACATGTGATTTAAAAGAGATAGATAGACGAAGCAAGAAGCAAGACTACCTGACCTGAATAGGCAAACCAAACAAAAAACAAAAACAAAACACCTACTTCCAAATGTATAGTCTAAGTGAAGCTTTCAAATCTTAAGACCGACTGTCGTGCATGGTGGTGGCTGCATGGTCATGTGTGGATGAGGTTGGAGGACCCGAATGTAAAATGTAGTAGAGGGTAGATTCATTTCTTTAATGAAGAGACTGGGGGGGTCACAAAGCTGAAAGGCAGGGAACCGATCAGAGTAATGTTGATACGGGGAGCAAAAATAACTGAGAATGGAGAGGGATTATTCTAACCGATGGATAAAATTGATTCTGCTGGCCGCTACGTTTAAAACATTATGAAATCTCTATGATAATGTTTCCTCCGGATTATTATCTCTATCTTTTGGCTAAAATATCAAATCAATGTGTGGATAACTAACAGTGAAGCGTGAGCCTCGAACATGTGACAGCAATTGGTTATATTAAAGCGCCATCTTGTGGACTAAGGTGTCACTACGCCGAACCGATGGGTTTCGATTTCCTCAAGTGTCGCGATGTTTTAAGTCGCACCAGAAGTTTCCGTGTACTGAAAAACAAAACAAATGTCAAAGGGTTGTTTTTTTTCTGTTGTTTATGTTGTGAACAAAAATGAATCAAAATAGGTGGGATTTAGAAAACGTGGGTTTCTTCCGTAAATCTATTTAGCCATTTAAGTTTGTAACTTCTTCATCAGTAAATGAGCAGCGCGGTGACTCATTGACAGGAGCGCTCTCTACTCCCAGCATTTCTACCATTCTTCTTAGGTTACTGGCCCCGGCCTGATGTCAGCGATTAAGCAGCGATAAGTAAACAGGAACTGTTTATGTGAACCAAAGAAAATCAGCTGGAATCGGTTGTTCATTCTCCTCTACTTCTGATATTAGGCCAATCCGCATGGAGCCAACAAATCTCCAGGTACGAAGTAAAACTTTCTTTAAAAAAGGACTATCAGCTTCATGGTTTCATTTTGACATCTGTACGATTGCCTTCAAATAAAACTTCCACTGTCGCTCACTTTGTTCACCTGTGTTAATGTATGACTGAAGCTGAATTATAAACATGTTCTGTCCTCACTGCGGTTTCTGATGGTATGAAACAAGTTCTTAGATCAGGTAACTGATTTACAGCACAGGAGATAGTATAGTCAGTGGGCTGTTTTAAGCAGAAAATATAGTCATCAAGTTGAGTTTCTTGTTGTCATTTTTTTGTTTTTTTTAAACAACCCTTTTAATCGTCACTTTGTATATCTACCCAGGGGCGGAGCTAGATGGTGGGGCCAGAGATGACCCTTTGCCAATCATTTTTTCCCCTTCTTATGCTGCGTTCACAGCAAACGCAGCAGGAGCAGCAAAAACGTGTCTCCTGCTTTATTTTTGATGCTTGTACAAGTTTTGTCCTGACATGGAAAAAGTGGGTCTGACACGCGTCGGGCGGAGCTGCCCTATCCTTTCTTTGCCTGGCAGCTATATATGCTGTGATCAGTGGTAAAAAAAAAGTAGTTTTAATATGTTTTTTAAGTGGGAAAATCCACCTAAAAACTTAATCAGTTCAGTCAGTTCTCTCAGATTACCATCCTGCCTTCAAATATTATTTCTCTGTCGGAGCCGCTCAGACCCCCCAGATACCAGCGTTGCTTTGTCAGTAGGAACCCCATCCAACAGCAGCCTCTGCCCCGGTTGCCTTCTCGCGGTTTGGCTCAGCGGCTGGAAGGCGTTTTTTTATGTATGTAATCCAAACTGCAGGCACCAGGATAATAAAAGCAAACATGTTTTGCCGGCAAGTTTCAGCACTTTAAGTTAATTTAGGCGTTAATAAACTGTTTCAGAGGAGTGATCATAGTGATCTGTATAATCAGCGATGTGTCTGTCTCCCTGCCAGCTCCCAGATCAGCTTCTCTGATTGGTTGATGTGGCACGTCGAGCAGCAAAAGTTCAATTTTTCCATCTCGAGCAGCAGCTGCGTTGCGGGGCGCATCAGATGCTTCAGCTGCTCAGACGCGCTGTGCCTGCTACTTAAAACAGGCTGCGGGACATTTTGCTGCGCCTTGACACGCGTCAACCATTGACTTTGCATATAAACTAGCTGCTCCTGCTGCGTTTGGTGTGAACGCAGCTTAGTAACAGAACTCGTACAGATTAACAGCATTGCATATTTGCAATGATATTGCTGTGACCAAAAAAAAAGACTTATGATTTGTATGTGCTTGTTAAAGAGTCTGTTGACAGAAATCATACAGGGGATGCCTTCTGCCAATATACTCCTCTCACCCACCTCCTCAGTGAGGTCCAGAGGCTGGTCCAGGACAGAGCTGGCTGTTCTAAGGAGCTGCTTTATTCTCTGACTGTCAGATTTAGTGTTAAAACTCCAGCAGACCACAGCATAAAGAAACTGCAGATGCCACCAGGTGTCATAGAATGATTTTTTTTTAAAGGGGTCATAGAATGATTCTATAGGGTATTTGGTGCTGGTCCTTAAGCTCTCTGAATAGGGTGTGTAACATTGGTTGGACTGATAATGGCATATTTGCTGTTCTATGAGCCCTAATGCAAGCCTGGTTAAAAGCCCTATAATGAAATGACAGGTTTTCTTCCTTTTATGGTATGATCATGAATATTTAGATGAGCTGTGCGCCGATTGGTTGGTTTACAACGAGCGAAGCTGCTGAGTAAAGACGCATCATAGTAACAAGCACTCACTCAGTGAAACATTGAGATTGTTGATATGGAAGGGTGACATGACGTCCTCTTTTTCCCAAACATGTCCTACTTTTCATTCCTAAAAAAATGGCCAGGGGGAATTTCAAAATCATCTGGGATTTTGGTCGACTACAGTGCAGCACGTAGTCGAAACACCGGGCATTCGAACCGAGCCGTCAGCTCCGGGGCTGGTCTGGGAACCCCAGCAGAGGGGGGCAGGGAGCCAGCGGAGGACAGAGCGACCGAACCCAACCCCGTGATGGTAGCCTGGACACAGGCGGCCCTGTGCTTCCCCCTGCCTGCATTACCGGACCCCCAGCCCTCATGGCTCTCTGCTGAGGTCCGGGTGCAGTCAGTGGCTCAGCAGTCAACACTAAAATGCTTCTTTTTTTTGCACCATTTTTTTTCTCCCACAATGTTTACAATTGATCACTGCTGCATTTTAAGAAAATGGAACTGTCATTAGAGCTGTACAAAACAAAATGTCATTTTTATACACTCTTTGTATACAAAGTTACCATGAATCCCGTTGCTGCTTCTCTGATTGTTACTTTCTTTGGGTATTGGAGTGATATACCTATTCATTTGACTTGTAGTTTAACTTCAGGTAGATTTTATTTTTTCTTTTCTTCAAATGAGCTATAGCATTACATTTTGGCACTATTCAAAATGACCAAAACTGACAGTAGAAGCAATGATGCTTCAGAGGTGAAACCTAAGGCTAATAGGTTTGAACAAAAATTCCAAGAGTTAATGCTGAAAGTTTTTCAACGAGCACAGAGGAGGTATAACATAGATATTGGAAAAATAATTATAAATCTGCATCTGAAAGTAAGTGAACAAGAAGACAGCAGGTAGTAATAAAATAAGATATACAGAGGGGTCAGTATAACGGCAGATAAAACAGATAAGGTAAGATGGAAGGACATGATTTATTGTGGCAACCATATAGTGAAAAACTAAACGATTTAATAGTGAAAAATGTTGCAGCCTTAATATTGGAAATTAGTGTTATGATTTCATTTATATTTTAAAGTATGGTGCAATTAATCTGTTGCTCTTTCAGAAAGCTATTGCTGTAGCCCAGAAAGCTTCACAGGAGGACCAGGCTGGGAACTTTGAAGAGGCCATTCAGTCCTACCAGCATGCCGTCAAGTATTTTCTTCACATTTTGAAACGTGCGTTTTAACAGATGTCACATTACAGTTACTTTCTTCTTTATCAAGGGCATGTTCTTTATTACGTCCTAAAAGTTTGAAATTATAATACAGTAATATTATTTCTTTATGCATGCTTGTATTTACACATATATACACTGTAAAAAAAAAAAAATTAACCCTTTCAATTTCTTAGACTGAGTATTCCAAACCTTTATAATTATATCAGGCTTATAACTGCCTACATTATGATACAACAACAGAAATTTCATAACAATTGTTGACAAAAGATCTTTTTTTTTTTTTGTTCCTTTTAGGAGAACCTCAGGGGAAAGAGGGCAACCAGAAGATTAGAGATACATGTAAACACTATCTGGACAGAGTGGAAGAGCTGCAACAGTACCTAATGAATAAAGAGGTCATTATATTGCATTTTATTTCATGTGGACATGTGCCCGTGACAATGAATTATAGATTGGTTTGTGTGTCATAATGGTGAAATGAGGTACTAGCTTTCAAATAATATTCCATAAACCAGAATTGTTCAAATTCGATTGCATGGGCTCAGAATTTTAACCACTACACTCAGAGGCTATTTTATAGTGCAACATGTTGCACTATAAAAGCAGCTTCTAACCAGATGGTACAGAGTCGGAGTGCCTATAGGAATATAAACAGATCTAATCTAATATGTATTTTATTTATGTGTGTAAAAAGATCATATTTGTTTATAGTTTATAAGTCAAAATTTTTATTTATTTTTGACATGTAAGTGAAGGGTAGATCAAAGATTAGCACAGTATTTTTTACTTGATCAGTGCTGACATAACAGAAAATGAAATAGATATTATTTAAGATGATCAAAACAGGGCAGTGTAATGTAAGCTGTACAACTCAATACAAACTCAAAACTCAATAGACAGAATAAGATTTTTTTATTAAAGCAAAAGTAACCACTCATAAATCCTATTGAAGTGAAGTATGGCTGTAGATAACATTTATGGAAAATAAAGTGTGGGCTTAGTTAAGATATACCACCAAATCTGTGAAAACCTTGAGTTTTATTTTTATTCTTTGATAGCTGGTGAAGATTCTCAGTCATCCAGGTCTTAGTCATTCCAAAAAAGTTTAAAAAACAAACAAACTCCTGGACTTTTTTTTTTTCCATGTTTGAAGATGTTTCGCTTCCCATCCAGGAAGCTTTTTCAATTTAAAATGTCCGGAAAAGCGTTCAGTTTGAGGCCTTATAGAGTGGACCAACATTTTTAATTGAAAAAGCTTCCTAATGAGAACCATGACTGGGAATGTCTTTTTGTACTTTGTGTGTGTAGGCTGTATGTAGGCTTTTTTTTTTTTTTTTTTACATATATATGGACACTGCAATGCTCCTTGTTGTTTTGGGGGTTTTTTTGTTGTTTTTTTTTTACTTTTGTTAATGTTTACATAAAGTTGTGGAAAAAAAAGAAAAGAAAAAGCTTCCTAGATTGGAAGTAAAATGTATTCAAACTTGGAGACAAAGTCCAGGGGATTGTTTTTTTTTTTTACTTTTTTGGAATATTCTTTAATAGGTTTGAAGAGAGCACAAGGTAATATGAATATGAGTTTAACAGACCAATCAGATGTATATGTGATAGAGGGGCAGATTGCCAAGCTATTCTTTAACTAAAGTTTCCCAAATGTTCATTAGATTTGAACAACACTTGATAAAAAATGATTAGGTTTTAAAGCCTTAGGTTTTCCTGAGCATTTCACTCCAGCTGCCAACAGGGAGTGAATATGAGAAGAAAAAAAAATCGATGTGTATTTTCTTAAGAATTCCAATTTATACTAACATTTAGAAAATAAGACCTATTATAGAGTGACGGGCTAATTTCTTCTGCTCTTGTTAAATATTTTGAGATTGTTTTGTTTTTTTTTTGTCAAGGAAAGGGCGTTGCTGGAGCGACGTCGTGACGTCATCAAATTCCGTGCACGGGAATATCGGCCGTTCTATGCGGAAGTTGCTACCCTAATCCGACTCTAGGCGATCTGACAAACGAAAACAAGTCGACTAAAAACCTCGATTATCGAGCCAACAGTTTACATGTGCGACTGAATTCTGACGTAGACTGTTGAAGAGTAGTTTTTTCACGTTGTTGTGGCGTTTTTGTGGAGTATTGAGCCAGTGATTTAGTCCTTATGGCCAACAATAATTTACAGGTAAGTGGAGGGACCAATCCTTGAGCTAAAACGCTACGACAACCTTTAGAAAAAAGTTTTTTCACACCGAATTCTCCCTACTTAAAGTGTTATGTGTGATTTAATTTAAACAAGATTTCTTTCAGGTGTACTCCTTGCAGCGTATCGTTTAGTTTAATTGTGTTTAAAAAGTGAAAAGGCTGTAACAATAGCGGCTAATTAGCTTTGCTAGCTAGATTAGCTGACAGGTCGACACTTAATTTGTTATGAAAAGGCACGCGCTGACATCATTTACTTATATATGCTGCAGTATTTAGGGCATTTCTTTTGCCTCGCAGACAAAACCTTTTTTTTCCTTCTTTTTTTCCTTCTTTTTTTCGTGCTTTAATTACGATAAATATAACGAGAGTCTTCACTGGCTAACTGGTTTAGTGTGGCCTCTTTAACATGGATAAACTGGATGGCTTTAATAATGTTAAACCTATAGAAATGTAAAGTCACGAGTGTTTCGGCTGCGAAACAAAACTGAAAGGAAACAAAAAAGTTCTTTATAGGACCCTATAGTGTCTGTCTCCAAATAGAACAGGTGTAACTAACAGTAAGTCTGATGTAAAGGGCTTATGACTGTTTATGATGTTAACTTCCGTACTAAGGCATTGTTTGCCCTTTCTAGTATAAATGTACTTAATTTATAGCTTTTTTCACGATGGTCTCACATTTAGAGTTTTTGTCTTTAAAGATCAGCGCCTACATACTTACAGCTACCTAGATTTCCATACACCTGTGTTTTTGCTTTGTTTGTTTTGTTGTTATTTTTACATCAAGGCAACATGGGGTTAAGGTTGTTATTTTTCTCTTTTTCAGAAAGCGATTGATCTCGCTGGCAAGGCAGCTCAGGAGGATAAAGCTCAGAACTATGAGGAGGCACTGCGTCTTTATCAGGCTGCTGTTCAGTACTTTCTACATGTGGTAAAATGTAAGAGGAAGTGTTATTATCTCACATATTAACTGTTCAGCGCACCAGGAATCACACCTTGAAGAGCATTTGTATTTGCATGAGAAAAAATAAAAGTAAAAAAATGTTATATTATGTGTAGTAGAAATGGAAGTGCTTAACATTTAACCATTTATGAATTTTTAATTTTGGATTTTTTTTTTATATCATTCTTTTTCAAGTACAAGTAGGTATCGCCATGGGATGGGTTTTTTTTTCTTTGTTTTTTGTAACATGTCAAATCATGCCCACCTTGGCAAGGTCGCATCATCTCTAAAATCATAAGAGCCCTTTTTTTTATTATCATCAAACTAAATTAAATTTGTCAGAGCTGGAAATCCCATTTCACTCTGAGAAAAAACAAGTTCCATTTTAATTGCAGTTTAAGAAGAAAAAAAAATGATTTTTTTACAATTAGTTTATTGCAAAATGTAAAAAAGGAATATAGTTTGTTGTATTTTAGATACTAACAGAAAACAATGCCAGTGAAATAAACTTTGACTAGGACTAATCTAAATCAAACCTCTCTGTAATAATTAAAATCAGAAATCAGCTGTATTAGTTTATTACTTTATACGTTTTGGTCAAAAAACTTTTTTTATATGAGAGCCTCTTCTTATAAGCCATTACGGAGAACTTAAATTCAAATATGCAGCTCTGCAGAGACATAGTGTAACTGTTTTAACAATTCAAGTGATTTTTTTTTTTTTTAATCAAAAAATAATTTTCTAGAAATTTGTAAAAATGGCTCCAATAAACATTTTTTAGCCCTGGTCAGAATTTTATAAAATCAAATGTTAGCTTAGAATTGACAGGCCCAAAAGTAAATACAAATAGAGAATACAAATAGAGAAAAAGAATGGCCAAAATTAAAATGTGATTTATTTTGAATGATATATAATTTCATATGCTAGACTTTTATACATCATTATTTTATCTATGTAATTCTTAGAGATTAACTGCTGCGAAGAATTAAATAGGAATAAGATGGCCAGATTCCAGTAAAAATCCAGTAAAAATCTATGTACGAGTCTGTGAAGGAACCAAAACTGAAAAGATGTTTTTTTTCTTTAGTCATTCAATAAATGCAAAAATACTTTTATCAATCCCAAAGGAAAATTAAATGATCTCCTTTAGCACTCCATAGATGTATCTCACTGAAGATTCTCTGTTGTTGTATGTTAGTCATACTTAATCTGAACCATTTTTTTGTCCAATCTTTACTGTGAATCTCTGACAGATGAGGCCCAGGGTGACAAAGCAAAACAGAGCATCCGAGCAAAATGTGCTGAATACCTGGACAGAGCAGAAAAGCTGAAGGAGTATCTGAAAAAGAAAGAAAAGGCTCCTCCTGCTAAGCCTGTCAAGGAGTCGCAGTCTGATGACAAAGGGTGTGTTATGGGGTGTGACCTAAGGCTTTCTGTGTGTCTGATGTTTTGCCATTCATACCATGTTAAAGTGGTTTCCGTTCATGTGTTCATGATTTGTTGCTTTGTCCAGGAATGAAAGTGACGAGGGGGATGATCCAGAGAAGAAAAAATTCCAAAATCAGCTTTCAGGTTAGCAGTGAACTTATTCTTTATTTATTTATTTTTTTTTATTCTTGATTAATATCTGCTATGAAATGTTCTTTCAGGTGCAATTGTTATGGAGAAGCCAAACATCAAATGGAATGATGTTGCTGGTTTAGAAGGAGCCAAGGAGGCTTTAAAAGAGGCTGTTATTCTTCCAATCAAATTCCCCCACCTTTTCACAGGTATACCTTGTCTAATAAGTTGTTAATCTCATTATCTTTATGTTAAATGATTAAAGTTTTCATCACAGTACTTTGCAGTTTTAGTAAGTGCTTTCTTTCTTGTCAGGAAAGAGAACTCCATGGAGGGGGATCTTGCTCTTTGGGCCCCCTGGTACCGGAAAGTCCTACCTAGCTAAAGCTGTGGCAACCGAGGCAAACAACTCTACCTTCTTCTCAATCTCTTCATCAGACCTTGTCTCCAAATGGCTTGGAGAGAGTGAAAAGTGAGTCACAGATGCAGTAACTCCTGAAGTAAAAAAGAATACTTATTTATTGCCCTGATAAACATTTAAGAATTGTGGAATATTTTCTAAATAATAACCAAGAACCGTTTCGTTTTACTTTCAAGATTGGTGAAGAATCTTTTCAGCCTTGCGAGGGAGCATAAGCCTTCTATCATCTTTATTGATGAGATTGACTCGTTGTGCGGATCAAGGAGTGAAAACGAGAGTGAAGCTGCTCGCAGGATTAAGACAGAGTTCCTGGTTCAGATGCAAGGTGAGTGCAAACCTTGACGGCAGTTAAAGTATTTCTGTCGTTGTGATAAAACATTTAATTCTTTTTAAAGGTGGCTCACAAGTGAGCAGCTGACAGTGGGGCTTACTATCTTTGTAGGAGGCGCTGCAGCATTTAGAATGTAAAAAATTTTAGATTTAATCAGGAGTTTTTTTACTGAAGGCCTACCTTCTGACCTTATAGCTTTTCACTAATACTTTTTTTTATGCGGTAGAGTATTGTCGTTGACCAATTAGGAAATTAAAAAGAGACTATGGTTAATGTCACATTTATAACAAATAATTGTTTATACCTAAGCCCCTTAAACATTTTTTTATGCTTTAAATTATAAAAAGAAAGTAGGGGTGCACCGATTGCAGTTTTCCGGCCGATTTCCGATCACCGATCTTTAAAAAGTATGACCTGCCGATTCCGATTTTTGGTTAATACCGATTTTATTATTTTTTTTGCTATAACCAACACTGTGTTACAAGATCGCAATTCACTGTCAATGTTACAATCTTTTCTTGAAAAGCATGCCCTTGAACAATAGCCTTGAACCATTATAAACTTGTTTTAACTGCCCATGAGGTAGAGCCTTGACATAGAAATGAATTAAATAATAAATATTAAAAAAAACAAACCTAAGACTACAACATTGGTCTTTTGATTTTTTTACATTTCAAAAAACAAAACTTCAACAAAAGATCAGAAAAAATATGGAATAGCAACTGATTTTAAGACACTCGCGGAGGTAAATAGATCGGTGGTTAAGATCGGTTTCATATGTAAATATTGGCCGATCACCAATCACCCTAAATTAAAGGAAATCGGGGCCGATCTATCGGTGCACCCCTAAAAGTAAGGTTTATCTATGCCAGGGAGGTTATATTTTCATCAGCGTTGGTTTGTCTGATTGTTTTCAAAATAACAAAACAATTGATTTTGCTGAAATGTTCATAGCAGGTGCATATTGTGACTGGCAACAAATTAACCTTTATGTGAAGAGCCTGCTCCCCATCTAGATTCAGGAATTTTCAGGAAAATTCTGTGAATACAGGTTTTACCTTAAGGTGGGAGTCACAATATGTTTGGGGATATTAGCTACTTGGTGGAAGTCTGCGCTATCACACGGCTTTTAGAAGTTTATCTTTTTTATGAAAGATATCAGTTCTTGCTAAAGTAACACGCTATTAGGAGAGTTAAAAAAAAACATTCAAGAGGGAGTATGCCATCTATAATGCTGTCTTTTTTTGTACTTACACGTAAGGTTGCTCCGTTGGAGCTAAATTCCTAATATAAAACATATCGATGAAAAATGATGGTTAAGACCGAAATAGAATAAAAATAAAGAGCATAGGAAGTTATTGCTAAATCAGAAACATCCTAAACTGCCCATTCTTCACCATTTGCTGTTTTAGCATTTAGTGTTTGTCTAATGTTGTTGATTCTTCTGATTTTAAGTAGAGATGCATCGATGAAGATTTTGGGAGGTAATCGCCAAAATCGGTATCTGCTAATATTGCCGATCATTGCATCAAATCCATAGATTATTCGATACTGTTGTCTTATGTATGTTGACACAAGTATACAAATTAGGGAATGAGAAATGAGCAAGAACTGACCACTTTTTTAGTGATGGAGGGAGTGGAGACGAGCTTTTTTAAATCAAAATGGACAATGGAGGAAAATAATGTTGACACAGAATGAAGCAGGGAATGCTCCTAAGATGTTTGTAGGTTGCTTTTAAAAGGGCAGTTTAATTTAGCCCTAGAAGGACTGTTTTGTCGTCCTACCTCCAGCGCAGACAGCAACTAGGTACCACCTTCTCTCCTCCCCTTCAAACTCCTCTTCCACTTCCAGCAGGTAGCATCTAGAGGCTAGCTTCTTCCTGTTCATTCTCCATTAAAGCTGTCCTACTCCCAGTAATCCACAGCCCCTCCTCCCGGTTCTGGAGCTCTCTCAGCACTAATTTCCTGCTGCTCTTGTTTGAGCTCTACTTCCCCCTAACTCTGTTGCCCAGGTGATTTGTCAATCTATTTTCGGCACTCTGACTAAAACAAAAGTAGACCTAAGCCCAAGAGAAAGATGCATGTCCTTTGAGGGTAAAACTAATCAAAAATGCACCAACCGGTGATTGAAATTGGTTGTCTTCATAATAGCCAGTCATGAGTGATCGCGTGAAAATCTGCCAATTTTTGAGCATTGCTTTTTGACCGCTGCAGTTCTAGTTTTTAGTGAGAGATTGCTGATAGCTGCACCTTTTTAAAAGTCTAAGAGATTTACTGTAATTGAAACATTAATTCCAAGAATAAAATTATGTATGCAGATGGCCTGTTCTTATAGCACTAAATAGAAGCACTTGTACTCTACCTTCACGCACTGATAGTGTTGAGCTACATTGCAGCCCTTGATAACACATTGAAAGAAGTGAGGCTACAGCATACAGGTGCCACCGGGCCCCCTGACCATCATTAGTAGACAATCCAGGTGCCCAATGACACAACAAATCAGAGCTGGGGATCACAGTATTATGCCACTGTTGTCAAATCAAATCAAATCAAATTTATTGGTATAGCCCTTAACAATAGCCAAATGGTACACAAAGTGCTTTACAACAAAGCCATAAAACAATACATAACACATATAAAACATACAGATACAATTAAAAGTGCTGTAGTGGTGCAGCGCTGCAGGGCATCAAAAGCCTTCCAGAGGTGCATAGAAAGGAGCACACAGAAAGATAACATCTAAGAGACAGTATTATCCTAGTCAGAATTAAATGCTAATTTAAAAAAGTGGGTTTTAAGCTTTTTAAAAAAAAAAGTCTGAGGTCAGTAGTGGTGCGGATGTAAGGGGGTAGTTTGTTCCACAGTCTGGGAGCAGCGACGGCAAAAGAATGATCGCCCCACTGTTTGAGTCTTGACCTAGGGACCTCTAACAGAAGCTGACCCGAGGAGCGTAAAGCTCTGCCACAATTGCGAAAAGTTAAAATCTCAGACAAGTAAGAGGGGGTCAAGCCATGGGTGGCGTTAAAAGCAAACAGCAGAAGTTTAAAATCAATTCTAAAATGGACTTGAAGCCAGTGGAGTGATGACAGCACAGGAGTAATGTGTTCATGTCTGGACGTGTTTGTTAAAAATCGGGTGGCAGCGTTCTGCACAAGTTGGGGGCGAGAAATTGATGACTGACTGAGGCCAACATAAAGGGCATTGCAGTAGTCCAGTCTTGAACTAATAAAAGCATGGATTGCCTTCTCAAGATCCTGCCGACTGAGAAAGGACTTGACTTTGGCTAAAAGACGGAGCTGGAAAAAGCTTGAGCTGACAACGGAACTAATCTGTTTGTCAAATTTGAGCCCATTATCAAATGTTATCCCGAGATTTTTGACATGAGATTTAAAAAGGGGGGCTAGATTGCTGGAGTTTGTGGTGAGAACATTTGAAATTGATGGAGAACCAAACAAAATGCATTCGGTTTTGCTGTAATTTAAGTGCAAAAAGTTCTGTGACAGCCACTGCTTTATATCTGTGATGCAGTCCAGTAGCTTAGTAAGTGCAGTGTTTTCGATTGGTTTCAAGGGCAAATATATCTGCAAGTCGTCGGCATATAAGTGAAAAGACAGGTTGTGTTTTTTTACAATTGATCCCAGAGGTAGCATATATAAAGAAAGCATATTAGTACCAGAGTCCTAATGTGTCTGACCCAAGTCTTTGCAGTTTAAATAGAATATTCTATCAAATGATGATTTAGGAAAGGTTTAGTCTGATTTATTGACAGCTATTTAGGGTCAAATGCCCTCTAATATAACCTTCTGACTTGGTCCTTAAATGTGTTTTTTTTTTTTTTGCATTTTATTCAAGTTTTTATTTTCTCATTTCCAGGTGTGGGTAACGATAATGAGGGAGTGCTGGTGCTAGGAGCAACGAACATCCCCTGGACCCTAGACTCTGCCATTAGAAGAAGGTAAATGTTTTTTAAGTTACATAATGTCTTCTCTTCTTCGTGTTCTAAGTGCAAAACAAATATTTCAGATTTGAGAAGAGGATCTACATACCGCTGCCTGAGGAGCACGCTCGCTCCTTCATGTTCAAACTCAACCTGGGCTCGACCCCGAACAGCCTCACAGAATCGGACTTTACTGCTCTAGGCAAGAAGACGGACGGCTTTTCTGGGGCAGATATCAGCGTCATGGTCAGAGATGCTCTAATGCAGCCGGTTCGAAAGGTCCAGTCAGCAACCCACTTCAAAAAGGTATGTGTGCATTAAACCCCCTAAGGTTTGATTTAAGGGGGAAACACATCAAAGTTAATCTCACCCAATCTTCCTTTGTTGTGTTAAAAGGTACGTGGTCCATCCAGAACTGACCCAAATGTTATCATCGATGACCTCTTGACTCCATGTTCTCCTGGTGATCCCAATGCCATTGAAATGACCTGGATGGAGGTTCCTGGAGAGAAGCTACTGGAGCCAGTGGTGTCCATGGTGAGAATATACTAAAAGACTATAGTTGCTTGACATGTTTTCATTGAAGATGCTTTAATCTAAAACTGATTGGATTTGTTCAGTTTGATAGAAACAGCTCTGACTGGTATTAAGCGAGTCCTTTTTTTTTTCTGTTCTTCATTTTTAAAATATACTTATAGACTAAGAACTCACACCATTTACAGCCTTCTAATTCCTTTAGCATTAGAAGAGGGGATGCCAAAAATCAGATTCTACTTTAAATCATTTTTTATATGGGTTTTAATCAAAATTACGATCAAACAGTCTGAAGTACAGTTTTTCTTTTTCCATGTTTTTCATTCCTCAAAAAACAAACTGTAAACTGCAGGTCAGACAACAGAGAAACTCAAGCTGTGAATTGGTACTGGCTGAAAACAGTCTGGTTTAAAGTGAAGATATGTAACAACTTTAAAAGGAATCTCGTTTGTATATAGATGTGGACAATTTGATTCTCCAAATTGTTGCCATCATTTTATGGCAGTGTAGAATTACTACACTAATCAGGGCAGCTTGGGTGCTGTTGTACGACCGAGTATTAGAGTCAGGCTTTTTTTGATAATTTCAGAACTATCTCATAATATCTCATATCTCATTATTCTCGTAATTTTAGAATTTTATCTGGTAATTTTGCAACTTTATTCTCATAATATTGCGACTTTATTCTCATAATATTGCGACTTCTTATATTTTTATAATTTTGTCTCGTAATTTTGCGACTTTATTCTCATATTACAACTTTATTCTGGTAATGTTGCGACTTTATTCTTGTAATGTTATGACTTTTTTCTTGTAATATTATGACTTTATTCTTGTAATAATTACTTTATTCTCATAATATCATGACATTATTCTTGAATTGAAAAAAAAATCTCTAGTCTGGCCCTAGTACTCCGTCATACCTTTTGTGCTTATTTACAAAGAAAGTTTTTTTTTCTTGTTTGCATAAAACATTTTTTAAAGTTCATGTGTACTTCTGCTTTCAAAACAATCCACCCATTCTTAGGGTAACAACTCACAAATGAAGTCTTAATTATAGATCTGTGAACTCTTAAAAGAATTACATGTTTGAACAGTTTTCCTTCATCTTTCTCCTCTTAGCCCGACATGCTGAGGTCTCTGTCCAACACAAAGCCAACAGTTAATGAACAGGACCTGGAGAAACTGAAAAAGTTCACAGAAGACTTTGGACAAGAAGGCTAGATTGATCCAAAGAGCCAGACCAAAGCAACTGAAGTGTGATTGTCTCTTTACTGTCTTTGACCCTTTTGCTCTTTGCCTCATTCTGATTATTTTCTAAGCCCCATGGGTTACTGAAGTGCACACTTAAAAAGGGTGGAAGGTTTTTTTTTTTTTTTTATGTTCACTCCAGTCCAAAGAGAATCAAAAGCCTTCTATATGTAGTTGTCTTGCTTAGAAGTAAAAGAGCCGGCACTGGAAACTGAGTTTAATTTGGCCCTAAGTACTACAGACTTAAAAACACATTTGAGGAACCTTACAAAACACCTACGTCTGTATTGAAAGTTAGCTAAATTTTTGTTCTGCTTTACAAACTACCTTATTATTTTATGCATAATCCTTTTTTATGAAGATAAAATTTGTGTACCTTGCATGGTCCACATTGAGTTGGCTTCATAGGATCAGGTTTTATAGGTGATGTATCCTTAGAATGCAGTTGAATATAAAGCTTTGAAACCATCTTGGATACAAAAGCCTTGAAGATTTTTGTTATTATTTAAGTAATTTTCTAGGAAATCAGTTGCAGGCATATGTGTTAAGTCTTTGTCATTTAAATAAATATGGGCCTTTAAGAATTGCCGTTGTGGTTAAACCAGCATTATTTCATCATCCCTGAAGGACCCAATGGCTTTGAGGTATTTTCCAGCTCAGCAAGGGTTTCTCTCTATAAACAACTGTATATATTCATTTATACTAAAAGGCTTTGCTGATTTTCTTTAAAAACTTAAGAAAAAATAGGCCTTATATTGAAATAAAATCTATTTGGTTTCTAGCAAATTTGAGAGGTAAAAGGTGGACATTGATGGTTCAGATATATCCTCTGTGTGCATAACAGCAAATCTTCAGCTTACACTTAAAATAGCCATAAATGGCAGTTTGCACAATGTGCCTTCTAGGAAAATGCATGTTTTTTACTGGTTTGTTTCTAAATTAAGTCATACTTCTAATATATCTCAAGTGCTTTGTCACTACAACTAGGAAATGTACAATATATGTACATTTCAGGTATGCTCTTTTAGAGATTCTATACAAATGTACTCTGATGTTCTTGAGATGTGGAAACTCCTGTATTTTTTAAAGGGGAATGTCTTATTTTAGACTGTATGTCTGTCTACACATTTATGTAACCAATTCTCAGGCCTTTTCCTGAAAGAACAGGTAACTGATGCAGGGAACTGGTCCTTTTTTTTTTTTTTTTTGCATTTTCATTTCCTAAATGTAAATAAAACTTATCTAAAGCTATATCAACTGGTGTTTATTTGTTAATTTTTTTAAATTATTAATTATTTTTATTTTTTGTTTTACTTAGACTTGCGTTAAAACACAATATCCGACAACTGAAAAAATCAATGACATTAAAATTTATCTTCATTAATATAAACCTCTGGCACAACCTGAAACCTAATATTTTTTTAAGACCAAATGCACAGAACAGTTACAATGGTTGAAAGTTTATCCTGGACCTCAAGAGCCATGGATTCTGCCCTTTTCTATATATTGAATCAGATTAAAATGTGGATGACTGCATATCCCTGTAGTCCAGTCTTTTTTTTTTTTTTTCTTCTTTTATGATGTTTCAGATGTGACAAGGCTGTGACCCATAAATGGTAAATCTCCCCAAAATCTTGAAGGGGCATTGTTTAAGGTGCAAAAATGTCCCTGTTTTGCACCTTTTTTTTTTTATTCAAACCAACTTCTCAATGTTGAATACAGCACTCGGTGAACAACCAGCTTTTTAAACAAAGGCCATTTGTGATTTACCAAACAGATTTGAACACACAGTCCTCCAAATATTGTACAGGAGGTTACTAAAATGTACAAATTACAAATGGGAAATTGTATTATTTCAATTGCTGACAGACAAGGTTTATCTGTACACCACAAATAATAATGAAAATAGAAATTTGAACTTTACTCAAATTATGGAAACAGTTCAAAAGCTTGCAAGGTTGAAGGAACCCTTTCAAAATAATTTTTATATATGTCTTGTGGTACTGTTCAGAGGATATATTTTAATCGTAATTTCTTCATAAGCTATGACTGGAAGATTAAATAACGAACTGAAAACTTGTAATCATTTACACTTCGTGAACCGGATCTTTAAAATAAATTATATTAATATCGTTATTTCAATTTATTTTTTGGCAGGCAAAATATTTCGTCCTATAGTTCCATTTGATTCAGGCTAAAGTTCAAACAGCCTAAATCCTCCATTGCATTGTGGGAAATGCTGTCACTGTTCTTACAAACCAGCGGTTAGGATTCCATTGGAGAGCCTTCTTTAAAACTACAAGTACCAGGTACGACCGTTAAATCGCAGTTCACTGTACACAGTTCAGTTTGTTTAGTTTCCACAGCGCTTTATCGCAAGCGACTAAAGTCCATAACAGCTCGTTAACCTGACCTTTTTACGTGTTTGAACTGCTGCCAATCCGTGGAGCGACCCTTCCCCAGAGGTCAACGCTTCGCTCGCCGCCCTTTCCAGGCCCGTCGCCTGCCTTGTAGCTCTTATAACGGAGCGGAAAAACTGGCCTGCTAGTTAGCTCCCAAGCTAAGGTTTCCCCCATGTCCTCTGAGGAAGCGCTCAGCTCATCGATTACAGATTGGCTCTTTTTTCATTCTTGGTGGCTCCTTCTACCGTTCATCATGCTTCTTGTTGTCGCTGCCTTCATCGTTGCCTTTGTGCTGTTGCTCTACATGATATCGCCTCTAATAAGCCCCAAACCGCTAAAACTGAATGGGGCCCATGTCGTGGTGAGTACATCTATAGATATTGTTCGCTCTTTCCAGTGCTGCAGAGCTCTGCTATCAGAGTTTAACGCCAAAAAAATTATGTTCTTAGTAATAACCACATCTGCAACTACATATCTGTTATTATATTTATTTATATCTTAGATCCCAATATGTTTTGGAAAATTATGAAGTGACACGCCCACGTTAGATATGGGCTCTTGCTTAGCATGAGATTTATTTATTTTTTCCAACACTACAAATATGGAAAAAATAAAAAAAGGAACTATGGAAATGTATAGAATTTCCAGATGGAATAGGAACATGATTATTGAAGGATTTTTCCATTCATTGATGTTTTCTTTTTGCTGAAAATATGTTTTTTTTTTTTTTTTAAGCAATTGATAGTTTTTGAGTTACTGACAACATACAAAAGTTTTATATATCACTTTTATTTTGTTTTTTTTTAAAGACAATTTTTTTGCATTTCCTCAATTAAAAAAATAGATCTTAAGTCAATTAAACAGAAAAAAAATAATGAATTACAAGAATGATCTCAATTTCTGCACCAAAGTATGTGTCCTTAACTTGTTTTTATTCTAAACTGTCAATTTTCTTTTGTTGTTGTTGTTTTTTTGCATTTTCATATCCTCAATGTAAATATAACTTATCTAAAGCTATATCAAGAGGTGTTTCTTGGTAATTCAAAGAGTGAAACCCATGTAGATTAACTACACACTGCTGTGTTTTCGTTTTTAATTTTAGTATTTTTATTTTAGTTTTACTTAAACTTGCGTTAAAACACAATTTCCAGACAGAATACGAATGTGATTAAAATTTTTTGCATCCATCGATGTGTCTTTTGTTCAAAAAATACCATATACATATACATATACATTCATAGTTTTTGAGTTACTGACAACATACAGATGTTTTATATATCACTTTTTGTTTAAAAAAAAGCCATTTTTATTTTTTTGGATTTCCTCAATTAAAATATTAGATCTAAAATCAATTAAACAGAAAAAAATAATAAATTACAAGAATGATCTCAATTTCTGCATCAAAGTATGTGTCATTACCTTGTTTTTTTCTAAACTGTCCGTTTTTTTAATTAAATTTTTTTTTTTGCATTTTCATTTCCTCAATGTAAATAAAACTTATCTAAAGCTATATCAAGTGCTGTTTCTAGTAAATCAAAGAGTGAAACCCATGTAGATTAACTACATACAGCTGTGTTCTATTTTTAATTTGTAGTATTTTTATTTTTGTTTTTCTTAGACTTGCGTTAAAACACAATTTCCAGACAGAATACGAATTCAAGTGTTTCTGCATCCATTGATGTGTTTTTTGTTCAAAATATACCTTTTTTTTAAGCCATTCATAGTTTTTGAGTTACTGACAAAATACAAAAGTTTTATGTATCGCTTTATTTTGTAAAAGAAAAAAGTAAAGGTTACCTTTTCCATCGATACCCATTTTTTATTGCGTTTCCTCAATCAAATAATTAGTTCTAAAGTCAATTAAACAACAAAAAAATAATGAATTACAAGAATGATTTTTGCATCACAGTATGTGTCCTTACCTTGTTTTCTTTCTAAACTGTTAGTTTAGATTTGTATCATTTAGTGATTAAACCGGTATTGATCCCTGTTTGCATTTTTGTGTTTTAATAATCGTTTAGTGAATTTCTGATTTTCATTAAATTTTACCTCCTAAATAATATTTTGTGTTGGTATAGAAAGTCCTACCTTTATAAATGCTTTGACTACCAGCATCTAGAATGATATAAATGCTAACAGATCTGTCTGTAATTTTGAAATGAATGGCATTTAGGAGCCCTGGGTGTTTGACATTACCTCCTGGTTATTTCCCAGTAAATGTACAAAAGTTATTTGGAAGGAAAGACAAAAAGAAGCACCTCTTATGAATTCCAGGTGTGTTTTGAATACTCTGACCTTCGCTTGTTGCTGTTTTTGCTCCCGTGTTGTGTTCAGGTGACGGGGGGCTCCAGCGGGATTGGGAAATGCATTGCCATTGAGTGCTACAGGCAAGGAGCATTCATCACTCTGGTGGCACGGAACGAGGTCAGTGCAAACATTTAACCAGTCCTTCCAGTCTGCAACAAGCTGTTATTACAGTCAACTCTTTCTTTATGTCTAACCCTGCACAACTAAAGGTGAATTTGTTCCATGTCAGGTGAATGGTCATGTGCAAAATTTGGTTTAGTTTCTGTTTAACACTTGGTGATTGTCTTGGTGACAATTATTGTTCTTAAGATGTGCCTCTTAATCATCTAGGTCAAGTGTAAATTACATCATAGGTTTTTACAGTCATGCTGATTATTTTTTTATAGTAATGTATGTATATTTCTTAGAGCAGATTAATAACATGCAGTATTTCTAACAGGAGAAATTGCTAAGAGCAAAGAAAGAGGTGGAGAAATATGCCGTGAATGACAAGCAGGTAATTTTTTCTTTTAAATATCCGTCCTACAGTCAGACTATTTTCATTTTATGTTCACACATTCACAGCCAATGTAAATTTTTAAATATCTTTTTTATTAAGGTGGTGCTCTGCGTATCAGTGGATGTTTCCGGTGACTACACTCAAGTGGAAAATGTGATAAAACAGGTAATGTTACCCTCCTCGCTTTGATAGGTCATATCAGATTCTCTTAATAATTCAGAGTCGTATTGTAAAAGCTGGCTTTTGTTGCTATGCAGGCTCAGGAGAAGCTCGGGCCTGTTGATATGCTTATAAACTGTGCTGGGACTGCCATTTCTGCAAAATTTGAGGAGGTTGAGGTTGAACGCTTTAAGGTGAGTACAAATGGTTATTATGCAAATATTTCCAACTTAAGCGTTTAATGAGTGAAAAAGTTTGCTGTATGCAGACGGTGTAGAAAGCATGTTGTTCATACAGCAACAGCTGATCATACAGCTTTAATTTGTAGAACCTGTAGTAGAGCTGAGTGCAGCCTTCAAAACTTTGGTTCAAAGGTTACTCGTGTTGTCAACATTTGCCCGCCAAGGTTAAAAAAAAAAAAAAAGGCTTGTGATCTGTTTTGTTTTTACTCAGGATGAGATACTGGAGCCGAGATCCTGATCCAGGTGTCGGATCAGTGCATCTATAGTTTTTGGGCTCTTTTGTCACAGTTTATAATCTCTCTTTAATTTTTCATCACTTTTCCTCAAGCGGTCACATCCAGGTTGACTACAGTCCAATGGATTTTACATTTCTGAATAATATATATAGTAATAATAAAAATTTTTATAGATCTATATAAAGCTGTTTTTATCAGGCACATTAAGCGGTGGTACACTTTTTTTTTTTTTTTTTTTTTTACAATCAACTGAGAAAACTCTTTCCTTTTCCTCCTCTGGGCCATGTCAAGGGTTGCTGCTACCATGATTTATGTTACAGTTTTGGCTGCTGTATGGGTGTAAATCACACCTATCAAGGCGATTCAGTATCGATTGCCTGACCCAACAATTCGATTATTTTCGATGCTCAAGAATACACCATGATACGATTCGATTCGATTAATTGGTTCTTTTTTTTTTTTTTTGTACACCTTACAGGCTAGACAATAAATAAATCGATGAGAGCTGCAATAATGTTATGCATTTAAAATAAAAAAACAACAGCAAATAACAGAAGTAGAAAAGTTGTACTCAACCTATTCCTATTACTGAAAAATATTAACACCCCTGCATTACAGATTCTGAAAGGCCTCGCATAAAAAAATACTGCACAAAATAAGTGCAATGAGTGCAATGCAATACTTCGGCTCCAGAGTGTCGACATCCCCGCCCCCTCCACATAACGTCAGCTGCACCTCTCCCAAATTGTAGCTGACCGCAGACAATGCCGCAGACAGGAGGCCGGGTTGTTTTGTTTTTATGACCGAAATTGCGGAAAACAACTCTTAAAGTTGAACCAGCTATAAGAGCAAGGTGCGTGAGAACGCTGGGACCGTTTTTCCACTTGGATCTCCACTCTTTTTGGCCCTCATGTCCCTCTGTTGTCGGACAAACTCACCCCCACTTCCTCTCCAACTCGGCTGTATATCTAGACCCACAGCGTATAGCACGGACCATGCTTCCATATGGAGCATAAATAAAAAATGTCTGCGTCAAGCTCACTGCAACACACTGCTGCAGGAGTATAACCAAGAAGCGAGGTAGGAAGGCAAAATAGGTTTAGCGCCACCGCAGCACGGGAGGGAGAATTACGCCCAGG
The DNA here is from genome assembly GCF_000732505.1 of Cyprinodon variegatus. Lineage (NCBI taxonomy): Eukaryota > Metazoa > Chordata > Actinopteri > Cyprinodontiformes > Cyprinodontidae > Cyprinodon > Cyprinodon variegatus. Next base: position 1,133,857 of record NW_015150526.1, on the reverse strand, counting down.
AGCAAATGATAAAAATAAACCAGAGGAAGAAAAAAAACATGAATTGATACTCTTGCGGACGTGTCGATGCATCGGATCGTTGGCTGTTGGATCGATGCATCGACACAATTATTATTTTACACCCCTAGGCTGCTAGGTACAATATTATGGCTAAAGATGCTTGGGTTTGTTAAGGACAGGTCTAATATGTAGAAGAAATTTGTTTTATAGAAAGAAATTAGCTTGTTGAAAAATAAGTCAGAGTTACTTTTTTATGTTTTAAGGATCTATTTCTTCATAACTTTATTTTTACGCTATTCTTTTATTTCCATGTTAACACCATTAAGCATGGATTTAATTGAAGTGGCTTCTTCTGATTTAGAACTAGCTTTTTTTTTTTTCTTTTCTTTTTTATTGATTTTATAGACAACCGATAGATTTGTATAAATATGCTGCCCACGTTTCTGTTGAATGTTCATGAAGCATTTAGGGGAGTAGGGGCAATGGTACCCTTCAGTTAAAGCACTGTAATAAACTGCACAGCCAGTGGATTAGAAAAGCAGTGAGATCTACTGTTTGTTTGTTTATTTAGTTTTTTGATAAGTTTCCTCTGAAACATTATGAAAGCATCCTGGTTGTGAAGTGAACTTTGACCTTACTTTGTGCAGGAAATGATGGAACTGAACTACCTGGGCAGCGTTTATCCAACCCGAGCTGTCATTACCACCATGAAGGAGCGAAGAATGGGCCGCATTATGTTTGTTTCATCACAGGCGGGTCAGATCGGCCTGTTTGGTTACACTGCCTACTCTCCGTCCAAGTTTGCTCTGCGTGGCTTAGCAGAGGCACTACAGATGGAGGTTTGTTTACTTTTTTGCTCCACTGGCTTGCTCTTCAAACCTATTAGATACCTGGCAGCCAGAGCTTTTGCAAACTTCAGGGAGCTGAAACAGTTCAGACTAGTTCTAGAGTTGTTTCTGAAGAGGAATCCCTTGTTCTTCTAGTACAAGGGATTCATAGAACAGTTTTTTTCTCTTCATGAAAGAATGCTACTGTGGTTAAGTTCATACTGAGGTCATATTACAAAGGGTTCTATTGATGTGTTTGCATATTTCCAGATAAAGCCATACAACATCTATGTAACTCTGGCATTCCCCCCTGACACGGACACTCCACTCCTGGCTGAGGAGAACAAATCAAAGGTAAATTGATCTAAAACTTGGTTAAAGAACATGTAGCAAATTAACAAATCCGCTGAATGGATTCCTTTTTATGGCTATATTTATTTTAAGCTAAAGATACAATAATTATAGCCTGGGTGCCATTCCGAACTTAGTCC
>NW_015150526.1:1108415-1132129 GCF_000732505.1 Cyprinodon variegatus | reverse complement strand
CTACAATAATTAGCCTTTAACTTTCATTTTTCTTCCCCTAAGCCTTTAGAGACCAAGTTAATCTCTGAAACCTCTGGAGTTTGGCAGCCAGACCAAGTGGCAAAAATCCTTGTCAAGGATGCTGTGGTAGGAAGAGCCTTTCTACTGTTTTTTTTTTATTTATTTTTTTATCATTATTGTCTCCTGTTTTTCAAGTATCTTTTCTTGTTGTCTTTGCAGCAAGGGAACTTTAACAGCTCAGTTGGCCCAGATGGTTACATGCTATCAGCTCTTACCTGTGGAATGTCACCTGTTACCTCCATCACAGAAGGTCTCCAGCAGGTACAGATGAAAATGCACATGTGCAGCACAGAAACTCAGAATAGACTAAAAGACTACAGCTGCAAAGTTAAGGCTAAATGGGGAAGAGTGCTTACCTTAACCATTTAAAGCCAAGTGTATTATATTTGACACAGGAGATTTTGAAACCTCTGCATCATCAGTGGGATGTTTTGGTTCTTGAAACCCTTACTTACATAATGAGACACATTTAGTGAACAGAAAACATATAAAAGATTGTATAGAAATGTGTAATATATCAAAATTGATGCACATAAATAATGTAATTTAATGTTTTTACCAAATTCATATAGTTATTTTATTTGTCACAAAGTTCTATGACAATTCTAATTTTGGAAAATTAGAATCTTCTGTCAATTATTTCCTGGTTCAGGCTTTAATGGGTTAATTTAGGCATCTAGCTTAGATGTGGTTAAACCCCGACTGTTTAACCTCTTGGGGCAGCAATAAAACAGTTTTGAAACAAATATTGTATAACTATAAAAGAGCTCACAGTAAAGTTCAAAATGAATAGTAACATTAAAATAGCACCATATAGTTCCAGTTGAAATATTTATTTCTTTTAAAAAAGAAAGAGTTGATCTTGGGGTGAGTCCCGCTTTCCCACTAATCTCACTAAGGATCTAATCTCACTGAACCTCAAAGCAAACTGGATTCTGTGGCTTTTTGCTCTTCCTTCAGGTTTTGGAGCTGATATTTTCAAATTAAATCTAACCTTTAGTTTAACTAGTAGGGCTTGGGACAATGAGTAACAGTTGAACCTTTTTTTCTTATCAGCTTAGGCGAAACACTTGAATGAGCTATGCCTCTCAGTCCTCCCAAAGTTGCTGTTTTTCCTTCAATTTAATTTGCCATTGAAATGCTTGTTTAAGACATTACCTACTTAAGTTTTTTGTACCTTTTTGGCTATAATTGAAACTTTCCCACAGATCGTCACAATGGGATTGTTTCGGACCATCGCCCTCTTCTACCTGGGGAGTTTTGACAGCATCGTGCGGCGCTGCATGATTCAGAGAGAGCAATCGAAAGCAGCCGACAAGAGGGAGTAACATCAGCCTTAAAGTCCTCACAGCCCAGTTCTGCTGCTCCTCTGCAGCTCCTTCCTACATCTTCACAAATATACACAGCTGGGTGGAATCCAAGTCCAACGCTTGATATCAACTTTAACAAGGAAAAAAAAAATGAGCGTAATGTTTACTTTCTGATGACATCACTTACCCTTTAAAGGTTTGGTTTGACATCCTCTGTCCTCTTAGAACACAGAATGACTTTAATGTGGCTGTGAATGGAGGGGAATAAGGGCAGACTAAACATGACAGTTTTTCTTGTAGGTGATCCCTTTGAAGATTAGACAGTTTCAGACTCCTGCTTTTCTCTCCATGCTTAGAGAAGCAGTAGAGCAAAGCAGCAGACAGCTGGACTAGTTGTTCCCAAAATGGCTTCAAATTCCTTTCCACCCAGGACTATGATTAAAAACATAAGGTAAACTTTCATTTTCAGTCATTTTCTTGCGTTATATTACTGAAGAACCTGTTTTTACTGAGAATTTTTTCATTGAATGGGTTTTGTACCTCAAGTCTTTGCAGGCAAAGCACCTCCCCTTTCTGACCGAATGACCTCTGACTGGAAACATGTTGTTTTTAATGCTGTGGGATGTTTTGTCTTTGTGTCCTTTGTGTGTACTAAGCTGTGAAGTGATATAACTGTATTCTTTATTGATATCGGAAAGTTTTTTTTTTTTTTTTTTTTTTTTTTTTTTTTTGCAAATGTAAAAAAAAAACAAAAACAATCCTTTCCTGTAAATGCAGCGATGGGGAGACCCAAAGTAACTGTAGGTGAAACGTGTGCATGAATGTGTTTCTACTGTGACTGAGCCAACCCAGAGAGGGATGGAAAAGCCATTTGATTTGTCTCTATTATTAAGACTCTACGTCTTTTATCATTCCAGCTTTAGAAATAAGCATTTCCTGAGTGTCGAAGCCACAAAGTAAAAAAGCCAGCACATGATTTCACTTTTCACCTGCACACACTCATACACTGCATCACTGATTATTTTGTTTTTGTACTGTCAAAATTCACTGTCTGTCGGGATGGTGTCGAGTCAGGGCAAGGCATGACTCGCTGGTTCGAGTCGCGCCTCTTTAGGTCCACTGACAGCAAAGAGATTTCTTTTTTTCTTTTAAACTAAATCTAGATGAGACAGACTAGAGTGTGATTTTTGGACCAGATGTCTCGGTTGATTCTGTTTCTGTCGCGCCTAGAAAAATCTATCTTTCCTACTCCTTTGTATACAGAGACTAAAGTAGTACATAGTAGTCTTCCTTTAGCCAATTTTCACCCGAATGTACTTTAATGTCAACATTCAAATGTGGCTTTTGGATTATTATTTTTAGATATATTTGAATGCCAAAATCTCTAACTCGATGTTGCTGCTCTGGTGGTCATAGCTTGAGTTGTACCAGAGTAGTGCTGCCTGACCCATTCTAAGCCTTAAGAGGTGACAATAGATCAGTCAGAAGCTATGAAAACAGTGTGAGGTATTTCTGTTGGCTTTATAACTGTTTTTCCTCTGTGTTTAATCGTTTTCTAGTGTTTTCACAATGAAAGAAGCCTTATATAATCAAATATATGAAAGTGGGGATGGGTGACTCTTGTTTGATGATGTTCTCATTTGATATTGATTTAAAGGCACTTTTCTGCACTTGAAAATCATTTCATTATTGCGCATTTATGGCTTTTCTGAAGTTCTCATTTTAGGTAGCAACACATAGTGGAACATGTAGCTTATAAAAAGCAGTTTTGTTTGAACACCTTTAAGCTATGCAAATGTAGCCTATGCTTACAGTATGTTTGAACATTTGACGAAAACCCGAAGCTATTGTCTCCCCAGCTACTCAGTAGTGTTATGTTACTAATGAGTTTAACAAATTGAAAGTCATTCTGCACTCTACCTTGCTTTTTTTTTTCCTGCCAAAATGATTTAACACCTTCACCTTGTGTGCCATTGAAAGAAGTTTTCAAAAGTGGAACGTTCTTATGTCTTATTTTCTTACATGATAAAATAAAAAATGGATTGAAATAAATGTCTCTTTTTGGATCTGACCGCCACAACAATACTTCAGTCCAACATGTTGGAAAAGAAATGAAGAAATAGGTCTGTAGGGGCTTCCTAAAATTTAAAAACATTTAAAACTTTTTCACATTTTGTTAAAACAAACCTGGCACTCATTAGTCTTTTTGGTCCTGTTGAATTAGTCCTGGTCTTCTTTTATGGCCCCTTTACCAAAGATATAATACAAAACAAATGTATGATGAATACATTATATGTGCTGAAACTGAAAGTTGAAAGTTAATTTGTTTTTTATATTTACAGTTTAATTGATGATTTAAAAATGAAGTTGTTGCGCCTTAAGTTTTGATCATACGGGGACAGGATCATGGATTTTATTTGTAGATCTGAGGTTTCCAGGGCTCCAAATGTCTCTTTGGTTCTCTTATTGCATCAAACCAGGAACTTTTGTTTCTTTTTGTGCTCCCATTAAAATACATGGCCCCCTCCCCAACTTTAATGCATTTAATGTAATTTACAAATGAAATTTGAGAAGTTGCCCACAGCCTCTATTTAGACCAAATGAAGATGTTTCTCTACTAACTTGGTATATTTAAAATCTACCAACTCCCCTTTCCAAACCAGATTGTATTTAACCAGTCCTGCAACAAATTTGGAAATTAAAGTTTATGCTTATGACAAAATGAGGAAAGATAAAAATAGGCCCACTATTCTAAGGTCCATATTTATGTGACCATTTTTATAATGTTTTTTGTTGCTGTGATCATCATAAATTTTCCATTGTGGGACAATAAAGGGATTTTCTATTATATTCTATTCTATTCTTCCAGGGTATAAGGGCTAAGTTGTTGTGAACTCTTCCAGCCACAAGGGGGCGAATGAAATATGGACAAAAAGGTTGAACAATTTTTCTAACTCATCTTAAAAAAGTAATATATATATATGATCTTAGTTATTGTTGTTTTTTTTTTTTTAATACAGAACACATCTACAGAGCATTTAGTTAGAAGTATTGATTAGTTTTTTGTTTTTTTTTTTTATCTGGGAGTCTCTAAGCTGACGTCAGCAAACGCAACCCACTGTGGGCTGGAGCTGCTGATGCTGATAATGAGGAGCCGCAGCTCCGAGGACCCAGTCCGACCTTGTCTGACTCTCAGCCCGGCCTCCGCTCGGCTTGCAGAGGGGTGGATATCTGCTGAACCGCGGAGGAAAACCCCTTCAGACGCGCGCAACTTTGCCTTTCATTCATCCATCTCCAGTCGCTGCTCCTCTGCGCCTGGGAACAAGCTCAACTACTTCAGCTTCTTCCGCATATTGAATTTCTCTCCCCAGCAGTTCTCCCTGCAAGGATTCGGGAAAAGAAGACGGTTTTAAACCTAAATCGCATTTTTTGTTTCTCTCCGATAGATTTTTCTTAGTTTGTTTCATCTTTTTCTTCCCCTTGCAGAGGATTAATTAATTGCGCTCAGCCTTAGCGCAGGGTTGGATGATCTTTCCCTGTGCGCCCTACAGTACCACTCCATTTGGACCACAATGCATCCTATTTAGGAAAGGCTCTGATTTCTAAAGTGTCGCATTTAGGAATGGCGAACGACTGCAACCGCAATATTGTGGAAAACTACATCTTCCATAAACTCTCCAAGAGGGGATACGTTTGGGAATTTAACGGGGAGGATGGAGCCGCTGATAACGGAGGGTTAGGGGACCATTCGCCCACTTTAGTTCGGCGCTGCCGCGATGCTGGAGCGGGGCCCCAAAGCGACAGCGACCCCCGCCGCCTCTGCAGGCGGCTCTCCGGCTCCGACCCGCGCGCGGACATCCACCGGGTCCTGCGCGACGCCGGGGACGAACTGGAGAGACTCTACCAGTTGGACTTCGTGGAAATGTCCCAGCAGCTTTACCTCACCAGGGACACGGCGAGGACGAGGTTCGCCGAAGTCATAGACGAACTGTTCCGGGACGGCGTGAACTGGGGTCGGATTATCGCTTTCTTCGAGTTCGGCAGCACGGTGTGCGTGGAGTGCGCGTCCAAGGAGGAGATGCTCTCCCAGGTGGACAACATCGCGGAGTGGATGACGGAATATTTAAATGGAACCCTTGACAGCTGGATACAGGATAACGGGGGATGGGTAGGTTTCATTCCGTTTGCTCTGCGGTGGTAACGGGGCGTAAAGATCCTGTTTTGGATCAAAATGAAAGGGGGGTTAAACCCGGGTTTTGGGGACTCGGATCAAACTGGGCGTTCTGCTACTTATTTACGGTTCAGAACCGAAAGTACACGTGAGGTCGGTCATTAATAAAATGATCCTGAAAGACGTGCGTGTGACGCATCTAAACGCAGGCACCTCCTTCAAATAGCGCAGCTGATTGGACGGCTGAGTTGACTGTTAAGTTTCCCTGACCAATCAGTGTGAGGTTTGAGGTCCACACCCCCCCTCCCTGCTCATAACCCCGCCCTCTGATGACTGACAGGCAGCTGTCAGGAAGCAGAAGAGAATTTAGGGAAGTCAAATCTTGTTCTTAAAGAATGAAACAGTTTGCTTTTCCTGTATGTCTAGTATTTAAGTGTAAGTAAAGGTTAACCCTTTATAGGACAAGTTACCATTTTTGATCACTTGCATACGCCTTACAAATGGAGCCATTTATTTTACTCTGAGTGTTTTTCATGAATTTCTGATAGAAGCACTTTTGTTATTTTTCTTAATATATACGGGCAAGTTGGCGTTTCTTGCAATTACATTGACATTCATTTATGCCATCAAAATATACATATTTTTTTAATGTTAGAAAGGTAATAATTTCTCGTCCTGGATTCCAATAACACACTACAAAAAGGATCTTTAAATTTTTTGAAATGTCTTAAGATAAGTGTATTTACCCTTAATTTGAGTAGGTAAGTAAGAAAATCTCTCAGACAAGGGAGCATTTTTATCCTTAAAATCAGATTATTTGATATTATGCTCTTGAAATAGGAGACTGCATTTTTCCCCCTTATTTTAAATGTAAATTTTCTTATTCCATTTGCAAAGTATCTCACTTACCTGCTCAGCTCAAGAAAAATGCACTTATTTTAAGAAAAACTGACTTACTTAGATTTCAGTTTTTTTGCAGTGTACTTTTTGCTTGAAATTTAGATGTTTAAAGGCTTTCACTGAATGCCCTATAAAGGGTAAACTGCTGTTTCCATAAGTTCTGCTTTATGAACTATTAAGGCTTAAAATGGTTCTGGAAAATATAAAAAAAATCAAGAGTTAATCATAGATCAGGGGATAAAACTGACACTAGTGCACAAGATAAGTAAAGCTGATAACCATCCAGTGTTTAACATGAAAGTGGGTCACTGTCATCAAACTACAATGTGCTAAACGCCACAGAGATTTGCATTAGATTTAAATCTTGCATTTGAAAAAGTTGGGTAGGAAATAACATGAAATTGCACAGTGACCAAAATGCAAATCATTAAAATGAGATATATGAAATAAAGTTAAATTATTACATTACTGTTATTGAAATGTGCTCATGGTTACCTGTACTATATATAAACTTCGGCCTAAAGAGTGAAAGTAAATACTTGTGGTACAAAGAAAAATGAATGGTTGTAGAATGGTGCTTTTGGGAATCCTTAAAAAGGTGACTTCAGGGACCAGTTATGAGCAGGATATTTACAGCTGAATATTCAAATCTCCCCCCACCCACCAAAAAACCCCATTACACTACTTAAGTCACCAGGTGGTAAAATCATGGAAAATGTTAAAGATTTTAAACAGTCTCAGGCTTTATCTTGGACACCTGCCTCAAACAGTGGCTGTTTGCACTTGTATGCATAATTTTGAATTCAATTAAATTGAAAAAGCATGCTTTTTTTAATGAATATTAAGTTTAGAGATGTAAATACATTGCTTATTTTTCTCTTATCTGTAATTGCTATAATAGCTTGCGTAATGACACTATAAAACCAAGAAAATATAAAAAAATTTAAAACAAAAATAGTTTAAAAAAAAAGTGTTTAAAAGAAAATACTTAAGCCATCAGGAGCAAATGGTCAAGAACCTTTACCACCCCCTCTCTCTGCAGTTGCATGTTAACATGTGATGCATTAGAATAGTTTTTCTTCAGGATAAAGAGCATCGGACACATGTCAGCACACTGCAAGCTGCTGGTTAACGTGTTAAAGCCTCTGGGCATGACTGACAATATTTGATTGTCAGAGCACCACTAAAGGGCAGATAAACCCTCTAAATGTTTACCTGCATGTGTGGATCTGCACACATTCACATATACATCTAGTGGAAGCTTTTAATTTCAGTTTTGTCAGCATGCTCTCGAAACTGTCCTGCAGATTTGGTGTGTAATTGTGTAAATTCTGTGCAGCCATTATACCAAACTGTAATAAATTAGCCTCTAATTAGCATAGGTACTCATTATAAGGACATGAAATTTACGCTGCATAGTTATATCGGCTGGAAGCTATGATAAATGGGATGAGTATATATGTCTGTGTGTGAGAGAAAGAGAGAGGGTGAAGATGAGAGGCATCAATGATTCATATCGAATGTTTCATCTCAAAGGATAGGACCGTTTAACATTCCCCTTGTGTCTGCCTTGCCCCTGGAGGTGACAGGTTTTGCCAAATATCAAAGGCAGGCAGCAGAGAGAGGGCCCTGCAGGAACAGAGAGCTAATCTGAAGCCCCTGTGTTTAACATGCAGTCTTCTGTTGTGCATCGAGGTTTTCTTTTCTTTTTTTTTGTAGCCCAGCGTCTTAAAGCCTAGAGCAGACCAAGCTGCATAGACGGCAGCCTACACTCTCTGGAGTCTGTGCCCACTGTACAGTAATCCAGGTCATCATAGTCTGTGTTTTACAGCTGGGTGGAGACGACTGTATGTCTGCTTCTGCAGGAGTGGGAAAGACAGTAGCAACCTTTAATCCACAGGATTATTTCGTTTTTTTGTTTGTTTTTTTAAATCAAGTCCTATGGTTGCCGTTTGGAAAGCTTTATCTTACTCTTGGGGAATAAAAAAGAGAAAAAAAAACTGATCCTGGATATTTTTGACTGAAGATAGTTTGACTTCCTAGAAAGATCAATGCTGATGTGAATTTGGATTCATTTGAATGCCTGTGATGCTGGGAAATTCCTGAGGTGCTTGCTTTGGCTACACATTACCTTTAGTAACTGAGACACACTCTGTGCTCCTGATAAAGTTTGCAAATTCCGACTCTCCATATATATAGAATTTTTACCTATTTGTTATATTTTCTCTATTATTTCACACCTGACAGTTTCTTATTTCAAGGCTTCTTCTATGTTGCAATTGGGACTTGGCATCGATAGATATCTGGTTATGATCAACTTCAAAACCATATATCTCATCAGGAAATCAAATTTTTTCATGCTGCCTCAGTCTAACATCTTAAACTAGATGGCTGTGCATATTCTTAATTATCCGATTCCTACAACAGACTTTGATTGAAAGCAACCAGACTTTTCCTCAGTTCTTGTGAATGTGTTTTGACTCGTATCAAATATTCTTTGTCCATCCTGGAGACTCGAATTGGGTATAAACCTGGAGTTTGTCTGTTGCTTTTTTAAAGCATATGGAGGCCCGACCAAATTGGAGTGTTCCAAGTTGGCTGCAAATAGTCGACCTATTGTTTGATGTTAGTTGTTTACATGTACACCTGAATCCTTATCATTTTGCTTTTGTAACTTCTTTTTAATGAATTTCATCGTTATGGATGTTTAAAGGCTGAAACGGACCCCTTCATTGCAGTTTTGAATACCTGTGGACAAAGATGGCTTCTGTCACTCGTCTTTGAAATCTCTCCTCTCAGTCTAAAATCTGAACATCATCATCCTCAAAATTTGTCCTTCACTATTTAGGTGAAAAAAAATGGACGCCTCAATCTCCCCTTTTCAGAATAGAATAGAATAGAATAAAAATCCCATTATTTTGCCACAATAGAGAAAACTATGGGACAATAAAGAAATAAAAAAACAAAAACTGTGCAAAAATCAGCATGAATTTAACAACTAACTGAATTTGATGGTAACGGTGATGATTATAAAGTCTTCCAGCTGCTGGGAGGAAGGATCTGTGATAACGCTCCCTGGTGTATTTAGGGTGCAGCAGTCTGTCGCTAAAGGAGATCTGCAGTTCAGCAACAGCTTCACACATGGGGTGGGAGACATTATCCAATAGAAATGTTAATTTAGTTAAGATCTTTTAGTTTCCCACCTCTTGCTATTAGTCTAGATGGCATCCATTCAGAGAGCTGGCCTTCCTGAGCAGCTTATCCAGCTGCTTTCTCTAATAATATCTTTCAATTATTTCAACAGACAAATCATGCAGCCAGTTTGCAGTAAGCTAAATATTCAACTTTGATTAGAAATATTTTGACATTTTTATCTGAAAAGAACCAGTGTTGCTAGTTGCAGAGTTTATCAGATGTTTCACAGAGGATATCTCAAGACCAAACCGCTAAATAATGAAGCATGTATTAGTTCTGTGGCGTGGTAAGTCATAAAATCAGCTGTTTAAAATTACAGCCTGATTACGTTTTTTTTTTTTTTTTTTGGAAGATATTTTTAAACATCCCCCAGCGGAAAAAGGATGTGACATCAGTCACAATGTGGGCAGAACAATGGCTTCCACTGCTAGAAAATAATCTGGCATCCACTTGGTTTTAATGTGAAAGCTTCCAGGGGGATGTGTTGAAGCCAATGTGCTTATGTTTAATCTGATGTCGGGCTCTGCTAGGAGGGGTCGACCTAATTGCCACTCAGTGCCATCTGTCAGGTGAACTGTGTACTTATGTGTTTTTGCTGCATTTACAGAGTTTATACATCTTCCAAACAATGAAGGCATTCAGTAAACACGTTTAAATACTTGTTTAGTCAGGTTGTACTTATGGTCACAGACGATGTCTGATGAGTTACTATATGTAGAAAGTGTGGGTTTTTGTTTACCAGCTTCCACAAATAAAGGTGTGGGACTAATCAATGAATTAAGACGCCTTAAAAATATAAATTAGGTGTTAAAACAACTTCCAGTAACTCTCTTATGAGGGATTTAATGGAAAAATCCTCAAAAATAGGAATAGCCGCTAATAGTTGTTGAGTCTGCCCACAGGGGTGAGTCAAATGTACCTTTCATTCAACCAAATTGTGTCCCTTAGAGGTGACAAAGCACTCACTGTATTTGCTGAACCCAGCTGAGGGTGAAATTGCTCCAATTCTGCCCCCGATTACTTCCCACACCCCAGGATGTGAAACAGGGTCCCTGTTTTGGTCCCGAATGTTTGGTTGCAAATTAAACTTTTGGTTTAAGGGAAATTGCACCATCCAATTTAAAGCTCAGCCTGTACACCTGTGTTTATTTAAAGGCAGTAAATACAGAGTGATTGAACAAAGCAGCCGGCGACATCATCCAGGTCTTAAAATTACATGCTTGACCCGAGATGTTTAACTGGCTGCGGGGACAAGCACACACACGCATACTCGTTCTGCCATCGTAGTGAGGACTATGTGTTGATTCCCATTGACTTCCATTGATTTTCAATCATTTTCAACCCTTTCTAGTCCCTAACCCTAAAACTAACCTTAAACCTAACCATTACCAATGAATACCTCACCCTAACCCTAACCAACTGACACCTTGGCCCTAAACCCTACCAATAGCAAAATAACATGTGAGGACTGGCAAAATGTCCTCACTTTGCAACAACTGGTCCTCAATTTGATGGTGAAATTGGAAACGGTCCTCAATCTGATGGCTGGACAGATACACACACACACACACATTGAAACAGCTAGTAACCAAAAGGGGCTTTAAGAGGAAAACAGCAGTTTCACAACAGTTAACAGTAAAAAGCTCAGATTAAGAAAAACATGGCAGTTCCCAATGGGAAATTGCTCAATACTGATGTTGGGACATGATGTAAATTTGTTTCTTTTCTGGCCTTTCTCTACTAAGATACATCAAATTGCTGATCTTGTGTATGAATAAACACAACATTAAACATTAAACATGGACAGACAAACACAATGATTGTCTGGAGGAGAGGTATTTTTATTCTCCTATCTTAGATTTCTGCCACACCGAAGGAAATTCTATTAATGGATGGTTCTACTACACTGACTATTTATGTATTGCATATTGAGATGTTGTTTCCTTGCTGCAACCCATTCAAGGTTTCTCACATTTTGGTACATTGGGACATCTTTTAGTGGGATATTTTCTGATTAACAAACACACAGTAGTGTGTAATCGTCAAGTGGAAGAAAAAGGATATGTTACTGCATTATTCTTTACAAACACAAATATATGTTCAGACCCCTAAATTATTTATTTGTAAAACTACCTTTTGCTGTGGTTACGGATACAAATATTTGGGGTTGTCTCTGCCAGGTTTGCCAAAAAGCATCATCTGACCAGCCCACTCTCTTCCAAATTATTGTGGCAAATGTCAAATAGGACTTCTTGTTACTTTCTTTCTTTATTTTGTCTAATCTTCCTTAAAGGCCGGATGTGTGGAGAGAATCTCTGATTGTTGAACTCTTTATATATACTTTCACCTGATCTGAGATACATTTTCTCCTTCGGTTTATATGCTAAGTCAGTGATTAATGGTCTCCTTTCCTAGCTCATGAGATTATCAGAGCTTTGGATGTTGCTTTATAACGTGGTTTTGACATTAACACATTAGCCCTGACCGGTGTGAGCCATTCATTTATAAGCCTGTTTCATTTTGTCCTGATTTTCTCTAACAGACATCTTTGCAGATATGCTTGGATTCGACTGATGATTAATTAAAGGGAAGCAAAGTAAACAAATGTAGCATTTTTAGGTTTTTATTGTTAAAATAATTTATAATCTTGGGACATTTTTCCTTTATGTTCCTATCTCATAAAATCCACCATAACACATCATAGTTTCAAAATCTTCAATGGGTTGGAATACATTAGCAGGTCTATGTGTTTAGATGTTTTCTTTTTACCATAACTGCCATAATCAGGTGTCTTTTTCTGTCCAGGTTGCCTTTTTCTTCCTTTTAAATTCCCTGTTTTGCAGGTATTTTTCTGTGTTCATATGTTAAGGGTAGACAATATGCGCTTGGGTTGGGTCCATCCTGTGGGGGATTCCCTGAGCAGCGATCTGCTCACTGGTGGGTGGGACCCGCATGTTGCTATGGTATAGAGGCCCTCTGGCTGCACCCCATTGTTGAGGCTATGTGGGACAGAGAGGAAGTCGTTAATCTCTATATAGGTGATGTGCTGGGAGAGGAGAGACGAAACCCAAACAGAATAAATCATAAAAGAAGCACATGAGGAAGGGTAGAAATATAAAAATCCAAGCTAATATCTTTTTTTGCAGAGCTGCAGAGACAGTCTGTTTAACACGAGTCAATATTAATAAAGGCTGCAGCGATGAATTGTTCTAGGTGATACCAAGCTGGGCTTTGAACTTTTTTCCTTTAAAAAGAAAAGACAATGAAAGGCAGGCTACATCTGAAGACTTGTGTTTTCCAGTGTAATGAGCTCTCTGAGTCATGACTGATCTATCTGCTCTGAACGTCTCTTCTCCCCCTGCAAACTGTCAAAGTCAGTTTATCAGTCTGGTCCTGCCATTAGTAGGATGCACTTTGTATTCTTCTTTATACCCATCCGAGCTGAGAACGAAACAATTGCTTATGATGTTAATAGTATTTAGAGCTTTTCCCCCACCCAGAAATCAAGTTAGTGTCAGTGTATGTTTCCAGTGCTGTGCTTGGAGATTCTGACAGTTTTGTTGTTGTTGTTTTTTTTCAGCTCAGTTTGATTTGGGTTTTCAGCTTTACTAAAAGAGGCTCTATGCCCCAAGAGAGCTCAATGTGGCAAGAGGGAGCCAAGATTTCCCCCCTGTGCGGTACCCCATTGCAGCACAGGCCCCGGCCACTCACCATCTGCCACTGTGTTTACACCCATCAGCTCAGCAACTGTAACCTCAGAAACGTTTCCTACAGAGGCAGGCTGCTCAGGTCTATAGCTGTTTTAAATCAGTCAAGAGCACCTCCTTCCAATAGCAGGAATCTAGAAATCTCCCAGAGACCTGCTGGATGCATAAAGAGCTTTTGTGTCAGCCTACAGTTCTGTGTGTGGAATGCATACAAAAGCAGGGTTAACCCTTTACTGTAAGCCCCGAGAGCACAGAAGTGATTGCCTTGACTTTCAGTGGGGATTTATCTAAAGTAAGTTTACACTTTCATAAATAAAACATATTTAACCTTTTAAATATTTCTATTACAGCCAAGAAGTGTCTGTTCATCTTCTTTTCCTAACATCTTTAAATGAAATCCCTGTAACCAGCGTCATTCAGAAGTTGCCTAACTAGTAAACAGCTCGTGTATAATTCGATATCAGAATGAACAAAACTGTCCAGGAAAGACATGAAAGGTTTGTTAGAGAGCATAAGTGAACACCAGCATCATGCAGACCACAAACCTTGGCTTTTATAAACCCATGTTATAAGAAAACCAAAAAAATTGACAAATTTGTACTTTGCAGCAAGCTTCATTGTGCGAGACAAAACCAAAGCTCTACCTTTTTTTTTTATGTGATGGCAGCATTTCACTGCCAGGAAGCTGAACTTCTATAGTGGAAGTGAAGCTGGTCAGAGTTTGTGGGGAAATAATTGAAGCTAAATAGCAGCTAATCCTTAAGGAAAATCTGTTAGGGGATACATTAGTGAGACATGAGTCTGGGTTTGTGTCTCATAACAGCATCTATTAGAAGGATTGGAATCAAAACATCTTTATGGGTTAGAATGACAAAGTCTCACTGCAGACCCAAATCCGACTAAAACTCTTTGACAGTAAATAAATATACCCCACAGGTTCCCATTACCCAGTATCATTGTTGCAGCTATTTTGTAAAGAAGGATGGTCAAGATTTCAATTCCTAGATATCCAAAGCTGATCAAGACATACCCAAAAAACTTGTGAACCAAATAATTTCCATTTGACTTTTATGAACACTATTCTAATGACATTTTGCCCACCAGACCATACAAAGGAACTGCAGCTTGGACCTCCTCAGGTCATTAGTTAATTTCCTGGATTGTTCAACATCATTATACTGAAAAAAGACATCTACATCTGCTCCTTTTTCTATGGTTTATTGTTTTCTTACAACAATTGTTGGTATTTTCCTATATGCCTCCATTATAACTTTTCATTTGTTACAGGCATAAGTCACTAATCAAGTTACCCTGTTGCTGCACAGATATATTTCTTGTCCTGTAACCTCTTTTTGAAACCTTGTTTTTGGAAACTGAAATCCAGAAGTTCTGTTTCAATAGTATCAGTTCATGGGACATGTTTCCAAATTCGTCTGGCTTATATAGTTTCAATCTCAGTTTCAAGTCATAATCAAGAATGTAAAAGAAAAAAAAAAGTTTGTTTGGAGCTAAATTTAAGTGTGAAAATGCATCACTACTGCTGTTGCCTGAATGTCCCTGAAGGTTCTATGCATGTATATTGTCAGTCATGGGATCTCCCTTTTCAGCAATTGTAGCCAATCTTTACACAGAGGAAATGGAAAAGAGACATTTGGACACCTTCAGAGTAACACTACCAAGCCATTGGTCAAAATCCAGCTAAAAGAAGTGGAAGCACTCGGTTGACCACAGCATCAAATTCACCAGAGAGGATACCAACAACAACAAGCTACAGTACCTTTTCTGGACTGTTTGGTGAGCATGGAAGGAGATGGAAACCTCAACATTCAAGTGTAAAGGAAATCCACTCACACAGACTGATATCTCTTTTTGACTCAAACCATCCATTGGAACCAAACTTTCAGTCATCAGAACCTTACAACACCGGTCCAAGCATGTCCCTACAAAAACAGAAGGGAAGTACAAAGAACAGAAACGCATCAAAGATACTCCTCAAACATGTGAATGCCCAAACTGGGCATTTGTCAAATCAGCAAAGAAATCAAAGACACGCAGCAGAATTTAAGTGTGAGAAGATTACATGCAAAAACATCACCATCCCTTATGTTGCTGGAGTCGCTGAAAAACTCAAGGATTTTCTCCAAACACAAAATCCCAGTACATTTCAAACCAAACATACCCTTTACAGAGACTAGTGCATCCTAAAGACAAAACCTCCAGGCCTAAGATGAGCAGAGTGGTGTCTGCAGTTCAATGCAGTGAGGAATCCTCTTATCTTTATATTGGAGAAAACAAACAGCCTCTCTACAGATGCATGGGCCAACACAGAAGAGCTACCTTCTCTGGACAAGACTCTGCAGTACATCTACATCTTATGGACAAAGGACATTCTTTTAAGGGCCAGAATGTTCACACTTTGGACATAGAAAATAGGTGGTTTGAGAGAGGCTTGAAGGAAGTCATCTATGTTAAGAAAGAAAAACCAGCCTTAAATAGAGGGGGTGGGCTCAGGTTCCAGCTTTCAAAACCTTACAATGCATACAGGACCTTGCCCGTTCAGCCAGGCCAACAATCCCCTTTCACGACCCCCCTTTCAGAGACTTAGACAGGTGTGGGGTATTACAGGCTAACAAAAGAAGCCAAACGACCCCCATTCCAAAGCGGAGGACCCCTTCGTTCGTTTCAATTTGCATGTTTTCAGAACAAAAGCAAGGTTTTGATGGGCTACTGTATAAAACCTCAAACTCAACACAATTCCTGACATTATGGTTTGAAAAAGCTTCCTGGATGGGAAGCGAAACGTCTTCAAACTTGGAAACAAATTTCAGGGGATTGTTTTTAATTTTCTTTTTTTGCAAATGACTATGACCTGGATGACTGAGAATCTTCACCAGCATACATTGTCAGTCATCTTAATAACAGTTATATAAGTTTAGGCTTTTATCTTTTACACAAAATCATTAAATTTTCATTTCCTTACTAGCATTTATTAATTTTCCCAAATAGAAAGATTGCATCCTTTATTAGCACAATAAAATATCTCCTAGATGTTTATCAGCAGATGTAAAGTTGACTCACTTCGGTATGCTGTATGCTTGAGGTGGCCCCAACACCAGTCGACCTACTAACAAAATACTTCAGATGGTAATTCAGGTAGTTATCTGTACATATAGGTGCAATTTGAGTGTGAAAAGAACATTGGATTTTCAACTCCTGCAAGTCAAATAATCATGTAAAGGTCATCCACTTACAGATTTATCTTCTAAACCAGAGCACATCAAAAGCAAAAAATGAATTCTCTATAAAAATATCAGCACTTTTTGTTGTTTGTTTTTGTAGATGCACTTCGTCCTTTATGTTTGGAGCCAACAAAGATGTATTTTAGGATATGTCAACATCTGCTATGAAACAATATGGCAGTAGTCTTGGCAATTTGAAAAGAATGAGCACTCACCCATAAATTGCTTCGATAGGCTTCAGCCCTCACACAACCCTAAACAGGACAAAGCGACTACAGAAAACAGATGAATAGAATATTTTTTAAGACAGAAATTTAGTTAGTCACACTAAATTATCTTGAAAAATTGTTTTAACAGATTCTAAAGCATAGGGACATGCTGTCTGTCTAGAATGAAATCCAGTGTTTGATCTTGCCTTTGAGTGGAACAAAGGGTCAAACAGCCAGCTTGATTTCTTCCAATCATCGTCATCTGAGGTTTGAGCTCCTGCGCCACGTGGGCTTCATCTTTCTCAATTCCCCACATGCCGAGCGTTTCACAAACGTTCAAAAACTGCACAAATCGCTGCCAAGTGTGAAAACACACCCAAAACAGCTCGATTATCTCAAAAACACAGTGTTGTACCGATTCCACTGATACAGGGATGTTGTGCTTTTTGATTTCCATGACCTAGCCTTTCCCCAGAGAAACCTCCACCCCATCCTGTTGTGTGCTTATTTCTGGGCCTCCTCTGGAGAACTGGAGGAATGTCTGCTGGGGAACGGTGACTAAATAAATAATGTAGAGGTAATGAAGGTTTTCTTTCTGAGTGCCCACTGAAGTGTTTATGCAGTTTTATTCAGTTAGCAGTGTACTTTAAGGAATGCTAGCTGATGCAATAAGTATTTGAAGTGTGGATAAAGTTCCCTTTAATTTTAACTCCTGGTCTTAGATAAGATTTTAGACAGGTGTAGTATGAAAATGATTTTTTTCTATTTTTTTTGTTTGTATTTTGGTCAAATAGCCTTCTTCTTTCCATCTTTATAAAGCACACATGCCTGAGCTATTTAAAAGCCCCTCTGTACCACTCAAAGCACTCACTGATGAATAATATATGGAACCTAGGCAGAAATGTATGTTCTGCAAGTGGAGCTATAAAGTCTTTCCACACCTCGGATGATGTATTATGCTGTCTTTTTTTTAGTCCCTTTACCTGTGACTTTCTGACCCGACTGCTCGGAGCGTCTAAATATTTGTGCACATACCCCATCCCTTAAAAAAACAAAACACTAATACCAGAGACGTGACTTTCAGTATCAGGTGACACTCCAGATCCTTGAAAAATGCAGGGACATGTGAGAGGCTTCTAAGTATAGAGGTATTACCATCACTTCTCCTGTGTGGTCCTGTAATTGTCATGTTGCACACAAACACCTGACCTGTTTACCACCAGGCTATTTGATGAGCTAACATCAGAAACCTCCCACAGATCAGCATGGCAAAAAAGGTCCCACTGAGTACATTTCAGATGGTAGATAAAAGAGTTTTTTCCACTGTTCCTGTCATGGTTGAAGCTGGATAATGAGCAGCCTACTGAGACACTAGTTGACTTTGCCACAAGGCACGCCCTTGTATTGTGCAGCATATCAATATAGGGCAAGGTTAAACTGTTTCTCCCATTGTCTAACCATTGTTGATCATTTTGGGACAAAGTGCCAAAAGTTTTTATTTTTGTTTTTTTAGCAGGTCAGTGTTCCTCAAACAAAACACATTGTTTGCCATCTGAAATTTGGAGAATTTCTTACGAAACTCTCAAAGTATCCCTAAATTCTTATCATACCCCAATATGTTTTAATGTATAAATTATTCCTAATTCAAATAATATGCTTGTTTTTAATAGGTTATTGTGACTGGTATACTTTAAAGAGAATAAAACCATGTAAAAGAAGTGAGAGAAAAAATACAGCATGTTTTATTGATGCGCATTTCATCCAAACATGTTGAAATCTATAGTCTTCTTAGATATAAAAGGAAAACTCTTTACTGAAATAGTGATCCTTTATCTGAGACGATGACCTTCAAGTCTTTGAGGTTGGAAACCCTCTATACCAACACCCTGATCTTTAGCTCCTCCCAATTCTCGTACAAATTCAGGCTGCAACTCTCTACTCCAGAAAAGTTAATAACACTGCTAGTAAGACAAAAAATTCTGGTAAAAATAAAACCATACATTAAAATAAATTCTTCCAGGGCTATGAATAACTTTGGGCTTAGCTGCTCATTATTTTTATCTTAGAAGACCTACCAAGGTTGTTTGTCCCAGTGGAAGTTAGCAAACTGCACATTTTACGTCTGTGATAAGAGAACCAGTAGGTTTCTTTATGGCTTTCCTCTATGTTTGCATGTGGATTGCATCTAGTTTTTCTCTTGGTGATTTAGTGACCCAAGTAAAGTGTTTATACTCCATGACTTTCCTGATCCCTTGAAATTTTCCACACCTTACTGAGGGTGGGGATCAGACATACTCAGGTCCCAGGTTGCCCTGTTTGTCGCTGTTCCCGTTGTTTATAACTCATTTATTAATAGTCTCACTTTGTATATGTACGGTGTAGATAAGAACGATTTAAATCGATTGAAAGTGATTAGTCATGGTTTTTCAAAGACTACTCTTTTCTGGAGAGCAAAGACGGATTAGATTCTGGGTTCAAATCCATAGCTGTCAAGTTTCTGGTTTTAGCTGGAAAATTACTATATTTCATCCTTCTTTCCTGTCATCTTCCCATATAAGCAGTTTCCTGTAAATTTCCCATCTTACTGTATTATAAAATTATACAAAGAAAAACATTAATCTGCCACTCTAAATGGAACTATTGCAAGTCAAAATCTGATCACCTTATTGTAGTTTGCAATTGGTTGACGTGTTTACTTTAGATTCTTGTGCACTTGTCTTAAGATATATAAAGGAAACTGGAGCTTGACTGGGATGGTCGGGCGGCTCATAGTGGATGTCGTGAAATCTTCCATATTTTAATATCCAAAACATGACAGGTATGGTCAAATCCCTCATTTTTTGTGGAATTTGCATTATCTCTCTGAACGTGTGGGTTCTATCCAGGTAGACAGCTTCCTTAAACAGTCAAAAAACAAGAGTGTTAGGCTAAGCTGACTTTCTAAATGACCCCTTGGAGTGATCACATGTGTTTTTTGTTGCATTCAGAACCGTCCTGTCAGATTATTCAACTTTTGCCACCAGTATTGCCTAATTAGTTGCCAAGGTAAATGGGTTTGGGTGGAAACAATGTTAAGGTCATGAGTTTATTTGACAAAAACAGACAAAAAATTATGTTTGGCTGTATATCCTTTATTAAAATAAATATACTCAGCTGTGGTCATTCTATCAGATAGGACGAAGCGGAAGAACCAGCAGCCATAAAAACCCAAAATCACCTCTGACATCTAAAAAACTTGTACCCATAGCAACAATTTGAAGAAGGGGCTTTTACAGCATATGGTGGCGGAGATTTCCTGGACCTAGAGCTTCCAAGAACTCATGGTGTCTATCTCTGCAGCACATTTTTTGACAGAAGAACATTTTGCAACCTAAAACCATGTTCAGTGAATAAGCATTTTGAACAGGAGCCGCCTGCTTTAGCATTTTATGAACAGCAACATTACTGAATGTTAAATCCAAGCAAGGAAGAAGAAAATGATGTCCCAATCCTTCAGTCTGAGAAATAACTGATTCAAGAACTCATTTTGGTCTGATTTATACTCAGAAACCAGGTCATCTTCATGTGTCGCAGTGAATGCAAATGGGCCTCTTCCCTGGGCGCAGACACTCTGGTGCACCTCTCCAAAATTGTAGGTGACCTCAGACAGTGCCACAGACAGGAGGCCTTCAGATTGGTCAAATCTACATCCGCCCTACGCTATGCGTATTTCCTGTTTGGTACCTTGCCGGCTTGTTTTGTCTGCATGCTTGTCTGCATGCCATTGCGAAAAACGACTTGTGAAATTGGACCAACTAGAAGAGCGAGGTGCATGAGCACGCTGGGACCCTTTTTACACCTGGATCCCCGCTCTTTTTCTCCCTCATGTCCCTCCATCGTTGCACAAACTTGCCCCCAACTTCCTCATTGCCTCGGCCATATTTAGACCCACAGGTAGTTTGTGATTGTCCCTCTTGCGTTGTGGCGTGGAATAACATAGCGCAGACCATGCTATAATGGGCACAAATCAAAAATATCTGCGGCAAGCTCACTCCAACACACTGCTGCTGGAGTCTAACCAGCCCTTTTGGACAAATCGCTGGCAGAAAACCACCACCTGAAAAAATGTGTTAAGATGGAACTTGTTGTGTGTAAAAAAGAGACCTTCTCACTGACGTCTGCTCTGAAAGAAAAAACCTTTGAGGAAGTTGACAAAGAAAACAAGCACCTGCATCATTAAAAAGATATTCTGAGGGTTAAAGTGACCAAGCTCCTGGTAGAGAGGAAAATTCCCCCCAGGCCAGAGAAATCCACATCTACCAGTGGGCAGGGAAGCAGTTGTCATTGTAAAGAGGACAATTTGAAAAGGCAATAGGACATAGTGAGAAGTCAAATATGAAGAAGGAAAAGAATCTTTAAAAAAACTTTTAAAAGGTGGGAGAGAGCTGATTGAAGATTAGAGGTAAATAGAGAACAGGATATGAAAGAAGTGGAGCATCTAAAGGCCAAAGTAGAAAAAGACCGGAAAGCAGGGGAGAATAAAGAAAACGGAAGACTGGGAGGAGAGATTCTGGAGAAAAAAAAACAAGAAACCCCAGCAAAATATCAGAAGGGAACAAGATCCAAGTGTGAGAGAAGAATAATAGAGGAGGGAATAGCCATGAAGGTGGAGATGGCAAGCTGCAAAGGATGATAATAAAGTGATAGTGAGGAAGATTAGAGAACATCCCCGATTTCCTCAGAAAATCAGGGGTGTTCTCTTCTGTTTTTCTTTTATATCAACTCAGCTGCTGTTAATGTGAAGCACTTGAACACATACGTTCACTCAGTCGGCATTTCATTTTGTTGATATACGATCATATTGTTTAATTTGGCTTGGCTAAGTTTTCTTTGTTTTGTTTGGGGGTTTTTTCTAGCTTCGATAACACTGTATTATTTAGTACACTGATGTCCAGCATCGCTGAACTATACTCAGAGACACAAAAACAAAGGCTGCTTTTAAAGTCCTTGCTGATTTCTCAACTCTCATGGTATAGAATAGATTATTATTCACTTATTTTCAGTATTTTTTGTTTTGTTTATTTGTTTAGTCCAATCTTATCTCAATAGGTTTGCACTAATCTACAAAGGACAGTTTAGAGAAAATAAATTACGAGCAGAGTTGATAGGTCTAGAAATATTTTTTCTTCATATGATTATGTTTGTTGAAAGCGAGAAATCACTATTGGTCTATTAAAGAAGGGGTTTCTCTTCATCGTGTTATTAAAAACAAAGAAGCTTCTTGAACAGTAAATCCTTAAGTGTATACGGGGAGCAGTGTTGCTAGGCAATACATTAAATGAATGTTTAAAGCTTTAATGTCCATGAGATTTACAGTTTGCAATTATATGCTCAAGGGAAATGTTTTAAGTGGTAGTATAAAAGCCTGTGATATTATACGTCACATTACCCGTACAGATCAGTATGGAGGTCAAGTAATGCTGAACTAGTTTTCTGAGAACTGTGTCCCAATAAGTTCACTCAGAGGTGAGACTATGCAACACAACCGGCTTTATTTTTGTAAAAGAGAAAGGCTGGGCTGATGGAAAAATACAAACAAAGTTTGCGTTAAATCACAAGTTTGCCAGAGTAGGCTATGTTCACCCTTAGAAGCATATGATGTGAGTTTGGAAACGCACACCTGCAAAACATCCGGGAGAGTATCAGAAGATGCAGGGAAAAATAAGGATGATGAAATACGAACTCAGAAAACACATCAATGCAAAAGGCAACATTTAATAAAACATAGTTTTAGCTTTATGCAGATCAAGACCATGGAGAAAAATTATTACTCCCAAAGTAGCAGTGAATGTTCACTTTTTAAAATATCTTTATTTTATTATTTGTTATTTTTTTATGCCATTGTAACCTATTAACTTAATTGTTTTTATATTTTAAATTTATTCTTGGTAAATGAACCCTTGCTATTAAAAGAGGGTTTGTTTACTTTCATGATGGTGTTCATAGAGTCGGGGTTTTGAATAAATGAAAATCAGGTTCCACTATCAAGTAGAAAATTGGATTGTCTGCATGGAAAGTTGCTAATCTGGTGTGGAAATACATATATTTCTGAGATTTGATTAAAATAATCCTTTAAAGTTTATAAAGTACACACTCATAGAGGGAGACAAACACAGAAGCGGATGTAATAGTGCAAATCAATTATTTGCTCTCCACAGAATAGCTATATATGCACACACACCCATGCTGTGTCCCACTATCCTTACAGGGACTATCTATTAACCTCCATTCATTTTGCGTTAATTTCTTAGTGTAACCAGTAGCAACACATAGCTAGCCCTGAACTTAACCTACACTCAGTCCTAAACCCAACTCCCACTCCAAGAAGAGAACTTCCTGATGTACCAGTATGTCCCCATGTATTCCAAGGTAACTGGCCTGACAGTGTCCCCGCAAGGTCACATAAACACAGCCACACATCACATACACACACAGTGTGTGAACACAGAAGCGGATGTGGCGGTGTGAATCAATAATACTCTGTTGTCACAGGGTGACATGTGAGCCATGGCAGCAAGCAGATGGCCCCGGGGTGCCTAGCTTCCTGTTAGCTGTGCCATTCGGCCTTAGTGCAAGAACACAAACTTGTGCGCGCACACACCCACTCACACACTGACACACACACCCACTGGGATTTCCCAGTGCAACTAACCACAACACTGGCCATTAACAAACAGAATGCCATTATTGGTTCCTCTCCATACATGCCCTGCTGCCCTCCATCACTTCTCCCAAGACCAAAATATAAATAAAAAACTGACAAGACCCAGATGATGGTAAATAGGTTTCTCTTCCTTATTGTTGGAGGTCTGGTGTAAATAATTACCCCCACCCCCCAGTTGATTTTTTTTTTTTTTTTTTTTTTTTTTTGGCAACAGAGCAAA
>NW_015150526.1:1102938-1108134 GCF_000732505.1 Cyprinodon variegatus | reverse complement strand
TTATTGGTTCCTCTCCATACATGCCCTGCTGCCCTCCATCACTTCTCCCAAGACCAAAATATAAATAAAAAACTGACAAGACCCAGATGATGGTAAATAGGTTTCTCTTCCTTATTGTTGGAGGTCTGGTGTAAATAATTACCCCCACCCCCCAGTTCCCCGCTTTTTTTTTTTTTTTTTTTTTTTGGCAACAGAGCAAATATCCCACAGGAAATCGGATCTGTTTCACCCAGCACTGAGTGAGGTCAGCCGCTGCTCAGATATCAAGTTGTCTATGTTGTATTGATTGAGTACTTCCGACGTTTGGTGTCAAGGTCTTTGAGAAAAGACTCAATTAACAGCCAAGCAGTGGCCGAGCAGGTCCTTTACCAAAATTAATTTAGTCAAAC
This sequence comes from Cyprinodon variegatus, assembly GCF_000732505.1. Taxonomy (NCBI): domain Eukaryota; kingdom Metazoa; phylum Chordata; class Actinopteri; order Cyprinodontiformes; family Cyprinodontidae; genus Cyprinodon; species Cyprinodon variegatus. The sequence goes on along the minus strand of NW_015150526.1, from coordinate 1,107,745 downwards.
GCATCTAAAAGCCTGGATGAGGAGCCTTTTTGTCTTAGACTCCTAGAAAAGTTTTACTTACATGGTGACTTCAGTCCAGTCAGACTGAAAGAAGAGCATCTGGTTACTGCAGTTATATCACAGATTCTCACGGGATTTAGGTTTGGCTTCAGGTCCATCACTGACGGACAGTTTTCCTGTCTTTGCTGAAGAAACTCATGCCCATAGCATTTTCCTGTCACCCTTCAAATTTGGGATGCTGCGTGTGCAGTAGCTTTCTTCCGCATAAACAGTTTTGTAGGTATGCCAAAAAAGTTCAAATTTGGTCTCATCAGATTAGAGCACATTTGTGCAACATCCTCTTAGTGCCTTCAGCAAACTACAACTATATCTGCCTATTGCTTTCTTTTTATCAGTGGATTTATTTTTGCCACTTTTCAGTTAAGTCCAGAATTGCTGCGTTTAGGAACTAAACTGTACGATAGGTGCCATAATCTTCCCGTCTCTAATGCTCCCTTACCACCCTTTGGGTCCTTCAACTGTATTTATACAGAGAGACTAAGGCTGTGTCCGAGCGTCCGCCCTAACGCCTAAATCCCTTAATCACTATATAGAGCGGGGACTATATAGTGGACTTTATAGTGAACTCAGTTAAGTGACTGTTCAGAGCGCTGATCACTGCTTTTTACTTCCTGTTGGTCCCCTGCACCTTCTCTGTTATTTGTTGCCGCTGTCAGGTAGCAACAGTCTATGCTGTGACAACAAATCCCATAATGCTTTGCGAGGAGAGCTCTCCTTGCAAAGCTATCTGGGATATATCTGCTCGTCCAGTGACCATGGATGATCACTACTTTTCAAGGTGCATTGTGGGAAATTTTGAGTCCACTACTTTTTCATCCATTTGATGTTCAGACACTCATTTAAAATGCCGTAACCACTATATAGTGCCCTATATAGTGATTTTGGTGGACATTCGGTCACAGCTTAAGACTGTTTTATGAATGGATTCAATCCAAAAATACACACTTAGTTATTACATTTAATGTACTGTTTTCCTCCCACTTCTCATTTATGCTCTTCCTTGGGTTGCTCTGTTACATAGAGTCATGAATTCAGTAAAGTTTATGACTGTAGCATGAAAAAATAAGGAAGAGTTAAGGAGCTGTGAATGGTGCTTTCCCTGTGGGGGTGAAATTTGATGTTGCCAAGGTTTTTCTTTTATTATTTTTATGCCAACATAAACGTGCAGTCTACCCTGAAGGAGAAACCTTTAATTGGTTGTTGGGCTGTCATTGCACATGGAAATAATGGCATATACCTCAAAGGAAAAGTGGATTTGAAATCAAACGGACTGACAGTGAATCCTTTTCTTCTAAGAGCTTGTCTTTCTTTATTTAGGGCTGTGGATCATCTAAATCAGTCATTTAATGTCAGATCTGATTTCTTTTGGAATGTTGAGTTTTCTATGCCAGGCGCCGTTTTGCTTTATGGGGGATTTTTTTTTTTTTAAAGCTGTCTAGACCAGGCTTTTGTGTGAAAATCTAACCACCGCAACGTTAATCAACTCTGCAAATTAACCTATAAAAGGTCTTTTTTTAATCTTCAATGTTTTAAGAGGGTTAGTGGTGAAAAGATCTCAGAGAGAGACACCAAGAAGTGTTTTTTTCTGTAGTTTCAAACCCAAAGCTTTTCAATATACCCATCAGAGAAATTGACTCTTGCTTGGCACCCTGTTGAGTTTTTTTCACCCATTTGTATAAAACCCATTTTCTGATACCAGTCAGGCTATCGCAGCAAGGGCTCATACTAACCTGACCTTCAAGGAATCCAGGTTTAAATTAAAACGAGTCCATATTCCTGCATTCCAGGGAGGTAAGGAGGCAGAAAAATATTCCTGCCTGAAACGGACAGAGTTTAGAAGAGGCCTTTGATCAGGAGGTGCAGCTTGCGGGGCTTTGGAGGAGGAGGATGAGAGACGGAAGGCTAGGCAATAACAAAAAGGCTTATGAAGTTATAAACAGGCAATCCCTTCATTCTTACAGCCTGAGTGCTGCCAGCCAGGTTAAGACTGACGGGTACCGTACTTTTATTGAGAAAGGGTTGGTTAGGTTGACAGAAAGGATCAAAGCGGAGATAGGTTTAACTGGGTAAATGATTATGATTCAATTTGAGTTAATGTTGAAACGAAAGTCAAAATTTAATGCAAGAAACTTTGAATTAAAGTTGTGCGTTAAAGTCATCTGACCCAGGAATCATCTGATCCTCAGCTGATCCATCTGCTGACTAAAAAGCAGATAGATGTACTCGTGAAACATCCACATGGACGTTGCACAGCACAAAGTAAAAATAAACAGGTACATTTATAACTGAAAACAAATATTTACATGAACTCTTATACAAAACAGGCATTTTTCCTCACTTTCTGGTATTTTGGGTCAGTTAAGATGTCAATGACCTATGGTAAATGTCAAAATACAAAAAAACATTTTTTAATACATTGCATATATTTTAGCTCAATATTCCCAACAGAACTTTTTGGAGGGTGGATGGTTCATGGCAAGTTTCCAGCTGGATGTGGGGTCATCTGTATGGGACTGAGGTCAGGGTTTTGTAATGGTTACACTAAAACATACATTTCTGTCCTTAGATACTTTTCCTTCTAATTTAAAAAGTGCCCTTTTTGCCCTAGCTTGGACTCCCTCTATGATCCCCTAGTATGTTAATTTAATATTTACATAGAAAGTTCCTATCTAATAATGCCATCTATTTTTTAAAGAGGACTGCCTAAACCACCCCACAACATCATACTTCCGTCTCCGTGCTTCACAGTTTGGCACTCTAAGCCTGCAATGCTCCCCTTTTTCCTCCATATAATGGTCACTATAGTGAAACACTTTAATATCCAGTTCAGCTCACCTGATAATCCTAATTTCTTTTGCAAACTGTATTCTAGGTTTTTTTTCTCGTAGAGTTGCCTGTCAACCCTTCATCAAACAGGAGTCCTTCCCCAGTAAATAACAATACTCTCCATCCAACTTCAGAGAGCATCTTCACAGGGCCTTTTCCTTTCATTTCAGTAAAATGCACACGTTTTGCATCAAAACAAGTTTACCTCTACAGCACAGAACCTGTATTTTTCCTTAAAAACAATGGTGACTAGACAGCTTTTTTTTTTATAGTTTATGTAGACATCTGGTTTCAACCGCATACTTGAATAATCTTTCATAAAGGTAGAGTCCAGGTTTCTTATCAGCTCAGTAGTCTGTTTGGAGAACTAATAAAAATTTTTCATGGATCCAGCTAGAGAGGATTGTCCTTTTATTAATAAAACTGACACGCGCCTCATTTGTTTTTTGCACATTCTCCCCTGGACATTCCCTGTCGCCAAAGACAAGCTAATTATAATTCTTCAGGTAGGATCTGCTTGTTTTCCCTTCGGTCTATTCATGCAGACAAGGAAGGTCACACAGCTCTGAGTGAGCCAGCCTGTTCAAACAATCCGCCTGTTTTTCAAAGCCTGCCACACAACGTACACAGCTCTCCACAAGGTCTCAGAGTCACATTGAACTTCAACTAAAGAATGGAAATAAAGGGGAAGAAAAACACAACCCCCATCTCCACACCAAACGGCTGCATTTGACTCAGATGGCTCCAGGAAAGATAGATAAACCTGAACTGTACTTATTTTACTGGATAATCCAATTTTTTGTACATAGCTGAGCTTCCAGCTGTTTTTTTTGGTTTGGGAGACTAAAGCACATTGTGCAGTTGTTTGTCTCTCTGCATCGATGCATTCCTAACATTCCTCTCCCCCAGCATAGATGAATATCAGCTGGTTGCCTAAGAGAGGTCAATGAACTTTCACCCAGTATTCCCAACTTTAACGGGGAATAGAAGGGAGAATGTGAAACCTTCTTTTAGAAGAGGTAATGATTAAACCCAGACTAGGCTCTGAGCATGTTCATGTTTGGATTTCTCAGCTGGAAGAAGGACTGAGAATATCCTTCCCTGCCCCCCTTGTTTTGATTTGAAACTACCTCATTCCTTTGGAAGTTCGAAAAGTTTTGTCATTTTTCTTGTAACCGCAGCCTGTCTGTGGGAAATCTGCTTCCCATGTAGGGTTTTTTAAATCCTTTCATGGAAACAGTAGCTGGCATTCAAAGAAGTGGTCAGATCTCATGGTGACGTCAAAACTTCTCCCGCAAAAGGATTTGTTTCTGTATTTTAGAATTGCCATGTACCTGAGGACAAAGGTGTTTGATGTGGGGGCCATGACCCCTCTAATGGGTGGTCGAGGCACTGTAGGGGAGGGTTGGGAATTCTGCTAGGGCATTGCAAACTGCAATTTACAGATCAGATCGAAAAGACTTCAGTTAGCATGTTTAATGCTCAAGTCAGTAGTTTCATAATAAGAAAACAACAAATATCAGACTGGACCTATGTGACTTGTATCTAAGGAAAACAAACTCTTTTGAGCATCATCATAAATTCATTTATAGTTACAATTTTGTCCTTTTGTCATCATTTTTTAGTGACTTCTAATTCTAGTAGATGGGATATTGAAGATGAAATATGAAGTCATAGAGAAGGGCAGGACTGCACTGTGCTGTAACTGTGCTACAGCTGTTAGCACTGTGTTTATGCATCAAAAGTGTCCTGGGTTTGAACCCAGCTGGTGCTTTTCTGTAGGGACTTTGCATGTTCGCTCTCTCTGCATATGTGGGTTTTTCCCTTTATACTCTGGCTTTGCCTCAAAGAACAAAAAAATTAATCAGCCACTCTAAGGCCCCGTCCACACGAAGACGAACCCTGGCCTAAACGCACAAAT
>NW_015150526.1:1072580-1102578 GCF_000732505.1 Cyprinodon variegatus | reverse complement strand
TGCTTTGGCACCACAGCGCCACTTACAGGCCTGGCATACATTTTGCAGCGTTTTCATGCATTCGTGTGGACACTCACATTTATTTTACGTCTCCGTCTTTACGGCAAACGTTTTGGAAAATATCAGCGTTTCGTGTTCGTTTTGACTTCGTGTGGACGGGGCCTAACTTTCCTTTAGGTGTGCATTATTAGGTCTCTGACCTAAATGACTAGGTGACCAGTTAAAGGGTAAACTCAATAAGGGTCATGCAGTAATAGCAAGTAGATGGGTAAAGAAGGGAATGATTCTAGTATGGAACTGAATTATAGTTAGATTTCCTTAAAAGATAAATATCATTAACTTTTATTTCAAAATTATCCTATTTTGGTTTACTTTTGCAATGAAATAAAAACAAAAAAAGCTTTTTAAAGCAGAAATAAATGGTGCACAAAATTCACACAAAATTCTCAATTCGATTTCTAATCCACAATCAGTAATTAAGTCTAAAACTCCAACTTAACTTACATAAATTTCAAAACCTTGCAAAATTAGCCCTGCAAAAGCCTACCTGGACAATAAATGTAAATTTTGAATTTTTTTTTTCTTTTTACAATTACCATATATAACTGCTGTATTGTATCAAATATCTCAATAAGCTTAAACATAAAAATTCTAATGTCATTGGATAATTGAACGGTTTAATGAGTGAATTGAAATCTTCCTTCATCTGCATTGGTTCTAGCTGTGTTTTATTAGTTTTTGTTTCACCATCATCTTTTAGTCGAGAAAAAAATGATTGGTAATGATTGCTTTTTTTTTTTACCGAGCAATTGTTATTAGCTAACACAAGAAACACAACAGCTGGCCTTAGTGCACAGTGTTTTGTATTGACAGCCAGGGCATATAGGTAGAATCCTTGGTATCCTCAGGATCATGATCTGGCTTAATTTGCAGCTGCAGCCCCTTGGCATCTTGCAGTCAATCATTTAGTTGACGATGAACTCCTGCTTACATCAAAATATACTGCAGTTAGGCTCTACAAGAGTGGAGGCTTGGTTGGAAATGGCACCAGTCTTGAGTACAGCAGCAAATCTACAACAGAAAAAAATTAATAAAAAGGATTTAATCAAGATTGCAAGTTTGACTTACGTTTAACAATGACTTGACTCAACAGTTTTTGCAGCAGAAAGCAACTGCTTCTGTGACTTTGTGGAAATTTTCAGTGACCTCCACCTTCTCCTTACTCCACTTCAAAGGTGTTCCTTTGGGAGTCTCAGCTCAAACGCAGGATTGTCTTCACTCACATTATCTGACACTTGAGATCCTCCATCTGCTGTTTCTTTGCACCGCGTCCCCCGTCCCAGAGTGTGGTCTCGCTTATTTACGTGGGGTGCACAGAGAGCTCGATGAACCTGAAACCTCCCCCCGTACGTTTGATTCCCACGAACGGTTCAGATATCTTGCTGCTAAAGCTTTCATTTAGCAGATGACTTTCATCGACCTCTGTTATATGAAAGAGGAGACAATGGGAGGAGAGCTTTGATGTTAGGGTACTTTCTCCTCTGCTGACATGATTGATCCTCCCCTGGATGATGTTACATTTACCTTTGTAGAGGAAATTATGGTGAGTTACTTTAAAAAAAAAAAAAATCTGTCTTTATTCAAGAAAACTCACTAGTTGTTTTCATAGAATCCTTGTTTAGGAAGAATGACACAAAATGGGGAAAATACATTTCCGTAAATTTTTTCAGGTTTTACCGTAATGGGCAAAAACCACAACACTAATGTGGAAAGAAAATTGTGTTCTGATCCCTGTAAACAAAATGCGGGACAGCTAATTAGCAATGACACAACCCCCTATATCTTTTACTCATGGTACAAATAAGATTAAGACCTTAAGATAACACTCAGCACCATGAAGCCCAAAGAACACAAATATTAGATTAGGCAGAAAACTAGAGTATAAACGTTACTTGATAGAAAAAAGTATATCTAGCTTTGAAAAACTCCTGCTACCAAAGGTGAAAGAAAGCTCTGAAGCTAGACGATGTCATTTTAAATGTCCCAGTAAAATGGAAATTTTATTTTTATAAGTACTGGTTGCCATTCTAACTGAGTTTCTGTATTTTTGTGAAGAAAATATAGACATAGACAAATTGCTGTTTCTATGTGCAAAGTTTTGGCAAAAGATCCTAAAACCTTCAGCTTTAAAACCAATCAAATCTAGTATTACTAAGAACTACTAGTGTTCATGTAAAATCCCTATGAAACACACTGGGTTTACAGATTAAATACAGCTAAATGTGTATTAGGACTCTTGCAAGGCTGATATTACTTCATCGTTCAAAACAAATCAGGCCTCTTAGTTACGGTTTCCAGAAAACTGCGGCTGCTCCCCCTTTTTTTTCCATAGAATTGGTCTGACTACATGCTTGGCTGGCCTCAGTATTTCCCTGGTTACGAACACAGACTCTGATCTAACCATACTTGGCTCTACCACAGAGAGGCCATAGTTTTAAACCAGACAATGATGTCACTCCTTCAGCGCCTGGTACAGGAAGTGACTTCACACAGGCTTGACTGTTAAAGTTCCTTCAACAACTGAAAACCCTCTTAGGGCTGAGTAATCCAGTTACATCAGGATTTCTTTATTGCATGCTGGGAAGAACATTTATAAGCCTTTCCCTAACTGGTGTGCACCCATTCATCCCAGTCATTACTCCATATACAGTAGCTGTTTTTGGCTCACACTCTATTTCTGGAGCAGCATGTTGAAGAGTTGTGTGGTCCTTATGGGTCAGTGGATCAGTCTTTTAAGGCTGGAGGAAGTGTGCCACCTTATGACAGAAAATGAGTCCCTCTTCTAGATGGTGTTTGTTACCCGAGAAGCAGTAGCCCATCTGGGAGATCTACAGTTCCCACGATCTCCTTCAGAGCTTCCTATCAGGCAGACTAGCTCAGCTCCAATGCTCTATTCAGGGGCCAAAATAAGCAGCAGTCTAAAGCAGCTTCAATGTGGAAAGGTTTTAACTAGGCATGTAATCATTAACTTCTTTCTTTTTTCCACTCTGTGTTTCAGCGCAGTTCAAAAGGACCACTTTCAATTACAAGGTGGCTCTTTATATAAGTGCCCCTTTACATTTCCAGCTGCACACATTGCTTAGCTTGGAGAGGTTATTTTTTTCCTATTATCCATATGAGTATTTCCAGTTTCATAGCTTTCACTGAGATTACTGGTCACAAACTCAAAGGAGGTCCTCAAGTGGCCAACATATGTGTGTACTGGAAAGCCACTCAGGCCAGGTTTAATGCACTATGAAGCGCACCGACGTCCACGCAAGTGGATGATGACTCAGCTGCCCTTTTCCACCCTCCCTCTGCTCTTGGACGTCATCTGTGGCCTTTTAAATGAGCAAAACAGGGGGAGGATGAGAGGTGTTTTATTAGATTGGGAAATCCTGAACCAGGAGCTCTAACAAAGCTTTTCGATAATTATAGCAGTGCAGAGGTTTCTCTGCTGATGTGTCCCTTCCGGTTCTAAGGCAGCCGGATAGGCGGACATCCAGACATCCTCTTTTAGCTACATTGTGTATTTTGGGGTCATTGGCATGCTTCCTTTTAGTGAAGAGTTTGACCAAATGTTCCTCCTTGACGAGTTGGGAGTGAGGAAGGGGATGTGGAGGTTTTAGGATGAAATTGAATTAGACCGAAATAGATTTATTGTAGAAGAAATAGATTTTTTTTTTTTATATATATATAGTTTGCCCCCTGCTTTTAGCCCTCAGCCATTTAAAAGTATTGATAATAAACCCCCAGCAAAGATCAGAGAAAAACCAGGTGACCAGATTAAACAGAACCAACTCAGTTTTGTCTCTTGAATGCAAGGCTGATACCCAGGCCTTCATTTTATTTAAGGGCAGATCAGTTAAGTTAAAATCAATAAACTTAACATTAGCTGATCTTCTCATAACTGTGTGGTCCAGGTTCATGCATTAAACATATCAATCAATCAAAATTGACGTACTAAACTCTATGTTTAACAGAATCAATTAAACAAAGGCATTACAGCACCTTAAAAAAAAATCCTATTCCTGCACTCTTAAAATTGAAGACATTTGCCATATAAAACCAGCATGGTGGGTCTGGTTGCCTTCACTATATTGGACAGATTTGTTCTGCAACAACAAGGAAAATTAAAGATTCCCTCTGATAATAATAATAAAGGATAATAATGAATCAATAAAATTATAATAATAAATGCCTCCATTGAAAAAAATTAAAGGGCAGATTACCAATTTTTCTGTTGTTGAAGCACCTATCAGCATATTGATTATAAAGGAACAAATGTGTATACATGACTTTGGGAACAAACAGCAATACGCATTCAAAGGAAACAAGAAAAGAAACCCAGAATTACAGCAGCTACTTCTCTTGCTTCAGACATATAAGCAGGTATATTTCTATTCAATTCAATTCAGTAAATTTATATAGCGCCCATTCACAACACTTGTCATCTTAAGGCACTTTACAGTTCACCAGATTATACAGTCAAATTGATTCAAAGTTTTTTATCTAAGGAAAACCAGTTGATTGCTTCGACTCATTGACATGAAGGCAGTCTCTCACACTGAGCATGCTTGTAGCGACAGTGGAGAGGAAAAACTCCTTTTTAACAGGAAGAAATCTGAACCAGACTCAGTGTGAGCGGCCATCTGCCGAGGCCGACTGGGGTTCAAGGAGACAAAAGCAGAGATACAAAAAGAAGCAGAGATACAAAAAGCAACTGTCAAGCAGCTCCACAGGTGGCCCCGTCCAGGAAGCACACAGCCAGGCAGACGAGCTCTGAGCCAGCTCCCATGTCAGAGGATGAAAGAGAGGATATACAGCTAGTCACAGTCGGAGAAACAGGACTACTCTGGAAAACAGGCCAAGCTCCAACATCTATAAACAAAGGTGTTGATGGCAGCAGCATAGCTGATATTTCTCTCCAGGATGGTGTCTCAGCAAAACAGGAACAGACCAGATCAAGCTACTATTTTACCATTTATCACTGCAATGACAGCTCCATTTCTTTAGGTATTTCTTTACCAGCTTTAAACACTTCAATATTTTTTTCATATACTATCTAAACTTAACTAAAATAAGATTATTTTTAATGGAGTCAATCATTATGTTTTGAAAGACTATAAAAGTAACGAGTTTAGCGCAAATGCATAGGGGTGGGAATACCTGTACAAGTGCTCAATGGATGGGGAGTGAAAACCAGGGTCTCATGTGTAAAGTTACTGCCTTTGTTTATCTGGCGGCAGCACACAATAAATAACAGAGACAATAAAAAGCGTACAGTGTCATAAGGAGCGTGGGTGATTTACTGGCGATCATGTTTCATGTTCCAGCGGTGGAGGTTCACTCCCACGGGAGAGAAAGCTGTTTTGTAAACACACAAATGCTGCCGCTGCTGATGCTGACGCATATTTGAATATTTATGAGCCTTTAGGGTTTCTCCAAACGTCAAAAGATCTTCTCCTTTTACGTCCAAATGTAACGACTGTTGGGAGTGTGAAACCTGAGTTTGCAAAGAAACTCAGGAAGGCAGAAAATTAACAAGGTTATTCTTTCCTTATGTGGATGTCATGATCTTTCTTTTTTTGACACTTTATTTTCTTTCATATGAAGAGAAATTTATGCCTTTGTTTTTGTTTTTTTCAGCCTCTACCATTTCCAAAGAGTAGAGTGTCTGTGCAACTATATTGTTTTTGCACAGCATTGATTGGGATGGATAAACTGTTGCTGTTTCTGATTTTAAATTTGTTAGTCCAGCAGATGAGATGTTCTTTAACATCATTAAATTGTGACCTATTGGAATTTGGGAAGCAGGCACACATCCAAATCTTTTTCTGTCAGCCTGTGCAGCTTTCTAGAAAATCCAAATACGAAGGGAATCAGTGCAACGCGCTCAATAATGTTAAAATATTCACAGTTATATAGGGGGAAAAAACAGTAAGAAAAACAAGCACTCACTGTGAGGCACTTTTTTGGCCATTGTGCACTAAGGAGGAAAATAAATGTGAAGTGTTAGAAATAATTGCAGAGGTCCTGGTCATATATAAATTCGATACGTTTATCGATCCATGGAATGCTGAAGGGCGTTCAGGCATTCTTGTCTTCAATTCGCTCTCTGAGATCTTCTCTCTTTGGTGTTTTAAGGTTAGAATGGAATTGAATTACCTCGAGTAAGGTATGACTCTGTCACTGCGGTTTCCTCCGAGTTTACTAGAAAACCCTCCTAAGAAAAGCATGTGAAAGGTGTTCTTATCAGATACCTGAACTACTTCGTGGTTTCCTGTTGATGCAGAGAAGCAGCAGCTCTACTCCTTACCTTAGAGCCCAGGCAGCTCGTTTCCATGCCTTGTTTCTGGTCTCCTCGCTGTGGTTAAGGGTTGAAAGCACAGATAGAGTGGTATATATTCATGTTTTTACTAAGCTTTTTTTCCTCACTACCAAAGAGCAAAGCTCCACCAATATTAATGCAGACGGCTACATTCCATCTCTCCATCTGCTGCTCCATCCGACCAGTTTCTTTAACAACACCCCAAAATTCCTCCTGACTTAATGGGAGCTGTCAACCATAGCCTCAGACTTAAGATGAGCTGCTAACTTTATTCTTGACCTCTTTTTTACCCTTCACTCCACATTAAAAACCCTGGCTTTAAAGCATCAACAGAACCTCATCATCTGAGACTCTGGTGACATTTTTTGCCATGGACACCTAATAAAAAAGAATGGGTTATGAGGAGCAGCTATGGTAAACTCCAACATGCTGTGGTGAAAAATAAAGATTGGCTGTGTGTAGTCAACGCCCACACAGCTCTCACTCTATAGAAACAAGAAGGCTCATAAAATGGATGTCTGCAACCCTTACTCCCTCAGCACCTCCAACAAAATACATCCTGACATGGTTCTAAGCCCTAAAAAAGAGTCATAAAATGTTTGGGATGGATGGATGGTCTGATGCACTGGATCTCTTCAATTCACTCTTTAACAGTTTGTACAAGATGCACACATCCTTGTTCTTCTTTTATCTTATACCAATGTAATTAAACCATAGCGTCTCATTTTGGATGAATTAATAACGTAAATAATCATAAAAATCTCCAAAATCCAACATATTTTTGAATCATATTGCATTTTATTGTTTTTACTCCCTTACTCCTTTTATTTGTGTTTCGATCCCAATTTTTTCTGAGGGGAGGAGGGGGGGTTATTGGGTTATTGGGATCAAAAAGTCACAATCCCTAATGTTAGCAATTGAGCAAAATTGTAGAGATAACAATAACCCATCGATTGTTCGAATGGGTATAACACATCTACAGATGGAATCGAACTAATTGGTGGCCAGGTTGATGCACAGTTTTTGCTGCATTAAGAATAAATATGGTAGAAATGTAACAAAGGCACAAAAAATGTATGTTCAAAAGCTCAAAACTGTTTAATGTAAATGTCAAATGTATCTAAGATAACCTTCTTACATTTTATGTCTTGCTGAACCGAGATAAATGCAAATGAAAGCATGAAATGAACAGATTGAAATGAGCAGCAGCTCCTGTTTAAAAGATTAACCTGCCGATGAAGGAATTAATCAATGCTCATATGTTACTAAATTACTTTATAGATATTGTCCTCTGGTCTGATCCATTAAAGTTCTGTGCGTTGATGATGTGTCGAGCGTTCTTGGCTGTGCTGCTATTTCTGTGGATTGCATTATTGTCACAGGTCAGCGAAGGGCTCTGTGTCCGCTGCTGCAGGCAGTCTGTGACTGCTGATGCAAGGGGATTTGGGAGTAATGAATGTTACAACAAACTCCACCGTCATCTCAATTTTTTTGCTGGGCCACTCTACGAAGGGATCTCTGGGGAATAGACTTTATTTGACCTTCTTTTTTTTAGACAAGCACCTGCTGTCAAGCCAGAAAGTTCAGGAAAACTATTTTCCCCCTTTTTTTTTTATTGTGGACACACTAAACAGTTGAAAAATGAAAATATTTTTATCTACTTCTTGATCTGAAATGATCAATTATGAGGAAATTAATGCATTCCTGGCACTATCCCCTTTTTATATCCTTGGATCTTCAGTGGGGAGATGTGTTTGGCTCTAATTAGACGAGATGAACTCTATGGGAAGCTCGGTGAAAAAATAATAAAGTGATTCTAAGGGAGGCAGTGTGTGCTGGCCTATAAGTACCCTGCCATGTGAACAGTTTGAAAATAAACAGAACATGCGGGGCGAAAAGGTTGGTAGAGTGTTCACAAAGGCCTACTTAATTACAAACTAAACTTTAACCCACATCCCTTTCACTCCATCTGCTTCTGCCCACAGAACATCCAAAAACAGAGATAGCCGCCTGATCGTTTTTACAGCCTGGGATTTTATTTTATTTTTATAACTGGCCAAGCTCATAAGATAAGTCATTAATATCAGAACAGGTTGAGGGATTATTTCCAAAAGCAAGGTGAATAACCACAGGATCCAGCAAATATATGACATTCTTTTCAACCATAAGGCAAAAATCGACCAATCTGAGAAAGAAGACGAAACAAAATCCCTTTGTGTCCGCGAGGAAGTCACCAAACAAAAACCAGAGGTGTGGATCATATGGAAACAGATCAGAGGTTAAGGATGGGATCTTTCCTGCTGGTGGGAAAAGCAAATTGTTTGTGGAGCTTCTGGTCTTGGTAACCATGACACAGGGGAGCGTCTTGTTTCCAACCCGTAGAGAGGTATGGGACCCCATAAGGTCCTCACAGTTCTGCCCATTTGAGTGTCTCTGAGGGTTTCATTGTGTGTGATGAAAGGGGAGGGATATGAACCTGCATTTTTTCATCTTGGTTTCTTGCTCTCTGTTGGCTAGCTGTGACATTTTAAAAGCCACTGATGCAAAAATTGAAGACTATAAGAACCTTCTGTCTGGACTCTCTATCCCAGATTGGCACCTGCTGCAGATGGTAGCTCTTTACTGTAGGAGCTTTTGTTGTAATGCAGATGTATTGTCTTATTCGTGTCCCTGTCAAATGCAGCTCTCCACCTGCTTATCTTTGCTTTTCTCAGAGGTTTGAATTTACATAATGCCCCTCAATGCACCAAAAAGAACGGGGATGGAGGAAAGGGAGAAAGTGTCACGGTTTGTTTTGTTCCTTTCTCACATGGTTGCCGGGAACATTGCCTTTGCTAACGTGTGGGTGAAAAAAGTTCAGGAGTTGAGGCAGAGCATGGCTAAGTCTCATGATACCCACCTGACATCCCTCCCTTTCTCCCTCTGTCTCAGTTTCAGAGTTAGTTGGGAGTCATTTACCATCCATGCCCCTCTGGGACTCTATTCACATTCTCATCACATCTCTCATGAACCCCTTTCTATAATGGGACCTCTTTTGTATTTAGACTTAAATACACTGTAAATCATGGTGGCGTCTGGCGCAAATCAAGCACATTCATCATGAGCTTGCTATTTTGTAGAGTCCTGCTGGTGGTCAATCACGTGCACACATGCTGAATATGAGATGTAGTCTCAGTTAAGTGTTATTTTAGAGAAGTAGGTGGGAAAAGTGTTTCTCAGCTGACGTAAAAAAAAAAAGAAAAAAAAAAAAGATTTTTTTGTACCGGAGTCATTGGGGGAAAAAAAGCTTATGGTGATGCTTGTCTGTTGTTTATGTTTGCCTAATCTAGAATAATTTAATATAAAGAAAACAATTATTTCACTTTCAAAACATTTCTCAAAGGCTGGGCTAATTTGAAGTAATTTAGCATAGCTTTCTCATGGCCAGCAGGGGGCATCATTTTCTTAAGAAATTTTTTTTCTTTAACATATTTGTTGTTCTATTTGCTATTTGAACTTTACTTCAGAGCATGTAGGTATTTAAACATTCTGATACCACATAGTGTAAACGTCAAGGTGTACTTTTCAGAACAACATGATGTATTTTTAAGCATCAGGCCTACAGTGAGCTCATGTCTTCTGGGAGCGAGGTTTTGCTGTTTACAGATTGACTCTTTTTTTGTAAACATTTTCTAAACAGTTTTGTCAAATTATTACCATGCATTATTGTATTTTTTGTTTCCTCCTGTTCAAAGAGAGGTGTTACTTTCTACCATTACCATATACTTGTTCAGGATGAGCGATTGCTGCAACATTAACAATTATGGATCTGTTCAATTTAATCTACCTTGATGAGGTCCTTCAAGGGTCATCAAAATAAGAAGGCTGTAAGAGTTTGGCTGTGAATAAGAACAGGTCAAGCATTCTGCTGGCTTCACCGTCCCTTACTCAGCGTCTCTCTGTCGCCTAGCAACCGTGATTGTTGACACACAAAGTAGGCAAAGAATGGTGCCGAATCCTCTTGAGTCTGCTAATTTCCTCAGAAGCAGTACTGTTGTTGCAGATATCAGATTTGTAGTCCCCACACTGCACAGATATAAATAGAATAGAATAGAATAGAATAGAAAATCCCTTTATTGTCCCACAAAGGGGAAATTGTGGTCTTGCAGGACCAAAAGCATTACGGCAAAATTAAACATGTATAGAAATAATAGAATAAGTGACAGAGTTTAGAAATAAATAAAATAAAATACTGTACTCTACTTTTACAAATATAAACACTATGCAGTCACCCGAAGAATGTCACCCATTTAATGTCACCTAAACCCAATTTACACAGGGACAGATAAAACCTTTCTCAATAAACCAAACATTACCCACCACATATCGGACTCATTAACAGTTAAAATAACCATTTCCATGATTATAAGACAAAATTATTCACATCCTTGAATTTTCTTAAACTGACTTAAAATAATATTTACCACTTTTCGGTGCCATTTCTCTTATTTCCTCTGAGCATAGGGTGGCCAGCTCATGGGATACCCTAGTCTTCAGAGGTCTCATCTGTCCTGTCCTTCCAACCGGAAGAAAAGAAGGCTGCATATGAAGGAGTATGAATCCGACCAGACCACAGCGCTGCCCTGTGATGTAATCGGCTAACGAATCTAGCCTTCGGAGGATGTAGCCACTGGATCCGATAAACACCCCATATGATACTAGCATGCCTTCCCTAAAAAACTAATTTTTTTAACAGTTTTAACATTTTTAAAAAAATTTGGTCGATTTGTTTTGTATTTGGATTAAAATCAATTCTCAAAAAATAGAAAATAAATTAGGCAGGATTTTCTTATTTGTGATGACATGTTGTGAATTGCAATCTTCCCTTCATTCGTTCATGCCAGGATGGTCCACATTCCCTGTGTTCATTGGGGGAGAAGCAGAGTGCACCCTGGACATGCTGCCACATGGTTACAGGACAACACAGAGACACAAGACCATACCCAAACAACATAAACACAAGGGGAAATTTTGATTACTTTGCCTAACTATATATTTATTCAACTGTGTATGCACAGGGCAAACATGCCAGATCTATGTGGAACTTTCTTGTTCTTGTTCTGCTCCTTTAGGCAGCACCGAAATTGCCACTATTGAATTCAGTTGAACTAAAATATATTATATGGAATGAGTATGACTATGACCTGGATGACTGAGAATCTTCCTACATATTATACTGATCCATATTTCCAAGGGGTGAGGAAATCATGACAGAAAACTAAAGGGTGCACTTTCTATTTTAATTTTCTATTTTTATACATATTATACATTGAAATCAAATGACACGGTAAGATCGTCTTATGTGCAATTTGTACAGAAAAAAAAAAAATTCCTGCCAGTACTCGTATTTATTTCCAAGACATACAATTCATTAATACCATTTCATGAAATGCTCCATCAGCATTGAAATTTGTGCAGGCCCTTTTGGCACATTACTGAAATTCTTAAGAGTCTGCCAACATGTACTGGACAGACTGGTTAGGAATAGTTTAGCTGATTTAAATAAAACTTAAACGAGCAAAAACCAAACTAAACTGGATCACATAAGTTAGATCTCGTGTTTAATTCCAAATATATCTCAGGTTGAGCTAAAATGATCCAACATGTACTGATGGCCGCTGGGTATCACTGTTCCCTCTGTGGTTTAACATGCTGACATTGGTAGTTTTGTCCAATAATAAAAAAAAATGCTGCGGTTAAAGATACCAGAAGGCCTAAAGTATTCTGCTGATCTTTCCTTCCTTGTGCCACCAGCCCCCAGCCTCAGGAATGCACCAGAATGGGAAGGGAAACAGGAAATGCTTTTGTCTCCCCACAGCACTTCATTCTGTATGAGTGCAATATGTTAAAATACATATTAACATTATATATATATATATAGATATAAATCATTCTATCAACTCACCATTGTTTGGACAGTTAAAAATTACAGTTGAAAGCAAAGACAACAGAGCAGCTCTGACGTATATCATTGCCAAAGTGCGATCCATGTGGACAGCTTGTAATAAATTCAGGAATATTGAATGCTGCTGGTATTTCCTCCCTTAAACCTCTGAAATGTGCCCTATTGTACTTGAAGTGTGTGCGGGACAGCGGTCAGCTTAGCACCATTACTTCCTGTCCAGCTGTTCCTGCTGTCACTGCTTATGAGTGGACGTCTGTATCTTCTCATTGGAGACATGCTGCCTAGGCATTTGCTCACTCACACATTCCCAATTTGCAGCCTGGCTCTAAATCCTGCAGCACAACAGTATGTATTTTCGCTGGGGGGGTTACATTTGTGTTAAGCTCAGTTGGAGCCTGTTTCTGTGTATCTTTCTTTGAGTCTTAGTATAGGCAAGTGTAATGGATCCTTCTTTGGGTGTAATAACACTCTATTTTCACCCATGTGTGCTAGCAGCAGGGGATTTCCATTTTAGAGGATACTTTTACCAAATTCTGAAAAACATCTATATCACATAGCCGTAGTGGTATTTAGAACTGGAGGTTTTCTTAACTATTAAGATTTCTGCTCTGTGCAAAAGAATTGAATGAAGTACAGATAAAGGAAATGAAAAGCAAAAAAGTTGCTTCTATTGGTGTAGATTTGCAAAACATTAGAGCAATCGCAATCATACTAAACAACATTTCCGTTTCAAATTCCAAACTCAAATTTCAATTTAAACTGCCTGATTGTAGTCAATAATTTACTGCTGCAGCTCAATGACTTCTCATGGAGTAGTTTTCTGTAATGATTGCTGGAAACTTTGGCATATCTAAAATCATAAAGGTGTTTTTGCAGTACTGGTTTGAATGTTTTTCAAGATGGACTTAGAAAACATTGCATTAAATGAGGTGAAACTTTTTATGAAAGTCCAAGGACTCCTGGTTTAGATCCAGCTGTGTGAAGGTTTTGCCTTAAAGTCCACGGCTCACAGAGGCTATTAAATGTTAAAGAAACAGGCGCTAAAATGCAGCCTCATTATAGCTTCCTTCAGATGTCACATCAATATTGTATATGATCTCATACAGGAGGGTTTGTCTCAAAAAAGAAGATGTGAAACAAACAATACTCTCTAAACAAGGATCAAACCAAAACTAAAAATATTTTTTGGGAAACTAAAAGCATAAAAAAATGATATGGTGAATTTGTAAACAAATTAAAAAGAAAGTCGTGTTCATATTATTGTAGTTCCATTAATGTAAAAAGAATTTGCCCATTTTAATTATTAAATAAAAAAAGAATGTCCAGCTTTCTTCTGGACGTGATGAAATAAAATAAAAAGACATTTATTTTGTTCTCATGTTTTTTTTCTATTAAATTCTTGCTGTATTTAGCAAAGAATTTAATATGTAAATGTTAATGTTAAATAAAAGCATTTCTGAGTGGATTCAAGTTTACTTTTAAGTAAGAGCCACACAATTGATTTAGCATTATCAGCTATAAAATTAAAGAAAAATCCGAAGTGAAAAATACGTTTTCAATTGTATGAAGATTCTTGAAAACGTAAGTGTTTGCATCTGCATCAACCACCTGATGCAGATCCAGTGTTTTGGACGCGCCCGTTCTAAGCCACAGACATTTTAACGGTATTTTAAAGTTGGCCAATACTTAAAAAAAAAAAAAAAAAAAAAAAAAACATTCTTTGTATTTATTTTAGCCCATAGGTGTCATCCACATTGGGACTAAATAAAGATGTAAAAAGCCAGCTTTGGTTAGCACATGTTATCAACCCAGAACACCTTTCAGCAACATTTCAACATCAGTAGACATCTTAATGTAGGCATGCTTTCATTTTCAATCACATTTTTATTTTTTTTTATTTTAGACAGAAGGCAACATCATCTTTTCTCTCTCTACTGAAAAGAACTTTGCTCAGGGGCAATACAGTTATAGTACAAACCCTCAGCTTTTCTTTCATCTTGTGAGCATTGCATTTAAAGCCATCCCCCATACAGTTTATTTTTCCTTCTGGATGAAAGTGCCAGAGTCGTCACACAGGGTGTAAAGTTCTTCAGGGTCCAACATGTCAACTTAGCCTTAACCCATAAGAGCTTATTACCAAATATCTATTAGTCTACAGGATGTCTGTATGGACTGCCTTATGTGTTGCTCAGAGTACATCTGGATTAACTGTCGTCTCCTTTCTGTTTCTCTTCTAGGAGGCATTTGTGGAACTGTACGACAGACAAAAGGAGTCCATTCTGAGCTGCTACTGGCCGTCCATCAAGACGGTCTTTGGCCTTGCTGCGCTCGGGGCGGCAAGCATCACCATCGGGGCGTACCTTGCACAAAAGTGACAGTCTCTCTCTCTCTCTGTATCCCTCTGACTCCATCCGTTTACTTTTATTTCCCATCGCCCTTCTCCTCTCATTTTCCTTTTTTTTCCTTGTGCCTACTGTTTTCAAAGACGCCCCTGACCCCCTCAGAGACAACCTTCAGACTGAATCCGGCTCTCTTCAAAGCCTCTTTGTGAAAAGTTCTGTTCCTCTTGCCCCCTTCTGTCAGAACAGACACAACTCAGAAAACAGCAAAGGGAACCAGAGGTGCAGCCCAAGGATGCATCTGAGGTGTGAGCACACTAACCCGAGTGAACCGAGGAGGAACAAGGAGTGCATGTCTTTTTCTTTTTTTTCCTGCCTGCTTCTGTGCGACTTTAGAGCATGATCGTTTGAATGGTAAAGTATAGACACAGTATGCAAGGGTGGAACCTGTATAAGGAGGGCTTGGTCATGAAGAAGCAGCAGCAGCAGACACCCCCTCACTTGTTATAGGACCATGGATCCTGTAGGAGCTGCGGACTCCAGTTACCTCCCTACAGCCGTCATTCAAAGCACTTCTTTTGCAGAACAGCTGCTCTGAACGTGTAATGGAAACAGCTCACTGCAGCCAGCACAGCGTGTGTCTACTGTTTTCACTCCTCACACTGCTCAGGTGAACACATTGCACCATTATACACCCTCTCTCTCTCTCTCGATTTGGGTCTGTAATGGAGGAAAAGAAGGCCTGAGCTCGACTCGGCTGAGAGCTCCTTGATTTTTGTGTTTGGCTTTATTTCTCTTGCATGGCAAACCAAATGGGGAGGTTTTTGTTTGTGTGTGTGTGTGTGTGTGTGTTTTTTACAAGGAGTATAAAATAAAGATTGAAGGTATGTTGCCAAGCGTCCTGAGAGGAACATGGAGCTGAGTGCACAGAGAGAATGAGTTAGAGGTAGCCTACAATAAATGTTGCTTTCTGCAGCCTCTGCTATAACAGGACAATTTTAAGACCACATTCCTCAAGCAGTGTAATGTGAAGGAGACCAACCCCCCCCTGTTCATTTTCTAGCTTTTACTATTAGCACAAACAATTCAGAGTTTGTGGTCCGACTGTCGACACGTGCGTCCTCCAGTTGCTGCAGTAATGAATCCGTTCTGACACTGACAGCTGTTGACGTGGACTGAGAAATCTGGTGCGGCCACGTGTGACCGGGTGGAAATCGTGTCAGCAGCATTTCAGCCCCCGCCGCCCCCTTGTCCAGCTTCTGAAAAAACATTGATTTTGTTTTTCTTTCAACCTGTTTTATTGATGTTCGTCTTGTGTTACAGTCTGATGGAAAAAAAAAAAAGTCTTGAAAAATATTTTTGTTGTTTGCAACCTCATAGGTTTTAAATGGAGAGGGGAGTTTAATTTTCTGTCTTAGAAAGTCTCCAAAGTCTGTGTTGCATGGAAGAAAGTCAGACTTAACAGATTAGACGCTCATGATGTGTAACCGTATTTATAACAAAGCTACAGAGAAGAAATAACAACGAATAAAGCTACAACTCTTTAATTTATTTCAAGGTACAAGACTTTCAGAATTAAACTAGTCACTTTTATCTTCCTTCTTCTATGAAATCACACTGTAAACTACATACTTTCCTGGCTGCTAATATAACAATGTGTAGAAATTAATCTTTTTTTGTTGCGTTGATCTTCGGCTTTGAGGCTGCTATACTGTCAAGATTATAATTTTTCCTCACAGCTTAAACTGCCACAAATTTACAGTGTACATGTGTAGAGAGCTGGAAACCAAAGTAAACTAGTAATGATCCAATTCAAAATGCATCATACATGGAGCACAGTGCCATGCAAAAGGGTTTTTCACAGGTATTGTGTTTTTTTAGTGGGAATTTAGGCTAGATAAAGACTAAGTGGTGCACAGTTGTAAAGTAGAAAGAACAGGATCCATAGCTTTCAAATTATTTTTATGAAAAATAAAACATACCTTTTGAAATCCCGATAAAATCACAAACAGTCCTCATTGCATTAACTTAAAATGCAAGGTGTATGGCCTAGAACTGCAATTCTACTGGCAGATTTTGTCGACCACCTACGCTGAAAGGTTGGGCAATAAGAGCATTCATTAAGGAAACAGTCCAGCCTCTTATGTTAACAACGCAAACGTCCCCATAGTTCATTTAGGAGGATCTGTAAACAGGACAGCTTTGGTGTGCTCTCTACAAAGCTGGCCTTTAAGAGATGAAAGAGGCCATTGTTTCAAGTAAGGTGTGAGAAGCATGTAGGAAACACAGCAAAGATACGGATGAAGGTAATCTGGACAGATGAGGACGTAAATGACCTTTGTAGCCTGTGTGAAAATCGTTGCATGTCACAGAAAAATACTTTGAGTTTGGTGATCTGGTAAGAAAAGAGGTTGAGACTGGGTGGGGTTTATGTTAAGGCAGGAAATTAACAGTGGGAATTTCTTCCCTGTTGTAAAAAAAAAAATGTGTTGGCAGCATCATGCCGTGGGCTCTGCCTCCTTTATTTGGGTTAATTTCAATCTGACTGAGCAATAGCTCAATTTGTAAGAGAGAAAGAGTCAAATTGAGGTTTTAGAGACCTGCAGCTCCAACCGCAGCACGCTTTGAAAACCATGCATCACTTTCCTTTCACTTCCCAATTTGGCACTATTTTGGTGAACCTTTAATATCATCTCTCCCTAAAGAAGTGGCTGTAACCCGTCAAAATATGGAGAGTCATTTTGCAAGGCACTGTGGCTTCAGCTCCCTGAGAGGTTTCTGTGTGGTGTAACCGTGCTATTACCGCTTCACTTTCGTCAGCTTCGTGCTCACACAATAACTAACGTGTAAAATGTCAAACGCCAGACCTAAAACTCCTCTTTTTATTAACACAGCTCCCAAAGTTTATTTGGGAGTTTGTGTGAAACAAGAGGCAATTCCTGCACAGGAATATGAAGAACTTAACAGCAATATAGTCATTTTTATATCCTGTGTGCATATATGAATGTAGCACTCTTGTTGCTGTACTGTTTCACTGTCTATACTCTATACAAAAACCTGTAGCACTTATTAAAAGAAAACAGAAAGTGAATTGTGTTCCTGTTGTTTACTGCTATATCCACAATAAGCTAGTGGGATCTTATTGTTCCTAATAAATCTGATTTCTCCAGCAGATGCCGTCTTGAGCTCTGTTTTGTGTCTGTCTTTATTGATTCTCGGTCGCCTCTCAGAAAGTCAACAAGGCATGGAGAGAGTAAGAGCAGCTCAAAGGTGAAGAGTGGTGGATCAGCTACATTCTTTTGATTATCTGTTACATCTATCAGAGCCCTGTGTGAGCCTGATCATGTCAAGGCGACAGTCTCCTTGTGAAGGACTGTGCAGCAGCAGCAGCAGACATCAAAGCTGTCCCCAAACACTGCTGCATTTGTCATCCTTCCCCTCCTCAGCTGCTAAACACCAGAGTATTGAACCCCCTCACCTATATAAATGCCCCCAGGCCAGGTTTTTGTACGCCCTCTTGCCTCTGCTCTGATCACACTTGTCTTCAAAGGCTGAGGCCCTCTCACTGCTCGTTGGATCATGATGCAGTGAAAACTAATGTTGAAAGAGCCGAGTGGGCGCAAGAAAATGAGGGCCAAGTAGCAGAGACTGGAAAAGCAGGGATGGGTGTGTGTGCAGCAATATCCCCGAGGATACCAACTGCAGAGTAAAGTTCATTTGGAGTGAAGACGCCCTCCATCCCTCCTCCTCCTCCTCTCCAGCTCGCACCATGCATATAAAATGCATGACTCGCCCTGAAAACGAATTTTAAATCAGGTCTTGGACTTTCAAAAGCGAGTCCGGTGTGGGTGTGGATTGGGAATTTGTAGGTATAGAAAGTGAGAAAGATGGGCATTGAAGAGGAGGAGGAGGATGAAGATGTGGTGTTGAAGCCCCCCCTTCCCCTCCATCCCCTCCTTCTGCTTTAGGGCTACAAGGTGCGAAGGAGGTTTTCCCAGAGCTGCATATCACAGGGGAGAATAGGAGATCAAAGCAGATTGTCAAGAGGAAGCCTGGTCCTGTTTTACCCCTCATTTGGTAGTCCATCTGATCTTCGCTCCCTCCTCAAATTAACAGCCTTAAAAACTTCCTGTGAAAATCTCTTTAAATTGATTTAACAACTTGGAAACCATTAAAATAATGCTGAACTGTAAATATTAGAAAAAAAAATAGAAAAGAACCTTACACCAGGATGGGAACAGCTTACAGGGGTGGACTTAGCTGCTGAAGGCGTGTGCTACAGTGTCACCTTGTGGATGATGATATGCAAACACATAATATTTATTTGGATTAACTTCTATGCATTTTAGCAGCCCTGAAGGGGTGAATCACAGAGGACAAACTTCCTCAGAATAATAATAGGACATTTCCTTTCTTTAACCCTACAGTTCAAATGTATATTTCAAATATAATTCTGTTAGGTTTTGGCAAAAAAACAGAAAAAGAAGGAAAAATATTGAGCGTTTACCAACCACAGTTTGGCAAAATATGAGTCACTGAAACATCTTTAGGACTGTGTGCTATGAGTAAGGCTGATAGCTCAACAGCTTGACTGCTTAGCTGTCAGTAGCTGGCGAAGCATCGACTCCATCAGAGAATCTTTATCTCTTGATACAGTAATCTGCAGGACAAAGACGACTGGGGATGAGTCTGTGTGGGGTGTCTGCCAGCTGAAGCTGCCTGGCATCAACACCCAAGATGTGTTCAAGCTATGAAAGGATAGGAAACTCTGAGAACATGCAGTGTGATGTTTGTCTACATTAGTGTTGGGATGCTGGGTAAATATTTCTCTACATAACAGAGTAATAATTGTTAATCCCACTAGAGGAACACTTGATTTGTCTGTTTTTGGATTTTAATACCCTGACACACTGAGTCCAAATACCAGTTTTATGTATTTTTTCCCACCACACATATTAAAAACTTTCATGATATGAGAACAAC
Source organism: Cyprinodon variegatus (assembly GCF_000732505.1). Classification (NCBI taxonomy): domain Eukaryota; kingdom Metazoa; phylum Chordata; class Actinopteri; order Cyprinodontiformes; family Cyprinodontidae; genus Cyprinodon; species Cyprinodon variegatus. Next base: position 1,082,942 of record NW_015150526.1, on the reverse strand, counting down.
TCAAAAAAGCAATAAGATATAAACCTAATTTCTGAACTTTTCTGTTCTTACCCTTTCTTAAAAGATCCCAGGACATTTAAAAAAATCCCCTTTCCTGTCAGCCTACCTTACAATAAATGAACCACTTTGGCCGTAAAAACCTCTAAAAAATAAAATAAAAGAAAGCAGCAGCCTAAAGAAAACTGACTGTGTGAAAATATAGCTCACTGATTTCATTATCAGCAGCCACACCTGGGCCTAAAGAAACCGCTAAACTGAACCTGTCTGACAGCATGAAGTAGGCTAAATGAATTTAAAAGCAAATATAAATCTAGAAACTTTGTAATATTCATAAACCCTAAAGATTATTTTCTGAAATGTTGAAAAAAATTAAAACAGATGAAAACTTAGCGAGTGCAGAACATTGGCCCCACTGCTAAGAAATTACCCAATATTATTTACGCTATTATGCTTGCACTGATGAAAATACCCTCACCTTAGCATGCTAAATGCTTAAAGTAATTGGTGTGGCAGGGTAGTTGGAGATGACATTTGAATTGAGAAAGCTTCCTGGGGGTGAAAAGAAACGTCTTCAAACCTCGGAAAGCAAGTCCAGTGGATTGTTTATAAACTTTTACAGAAAGATTGTTGGAGATATTAACTTCCACCAAGGAGGTCATGATTTTAGGAGATTTGTGTCTGTCTGTCTGTGTACAGGATAACTGTATATATTAATTACGGCTACCAATGCTGAGCATCTATACCTGCTGTATAACTGTTCTATATGAATTTAATTGAAATTATCATTTAATCAGAGGTGTCCGTCATGCCAATGAAAAATCAAAACTTTGTTGATGATCCAGATCATAACTGGACACAAGATTTTTTTTAAAGCATTCTTTAATATGGGGATAGTGATTTATGCAGGAAACAAACAGATCCTCCCCTAAATCAGAGGGCAGCAGTGACTATTGACCGTTTCAGCATCAAATTAAAAAAAGTCATGATCCATACGAGTTTTAGCTATAGGTGTAAGTTACAATATGAGGCAGAATTTGCTGCCTGGTGGAGGTCTGCGCTCTCTGAGCGCATTTCTTGATTCTAATGATTTCAACTCATACACTTAAATAAGCTCATTGTAAAAGGAAGCTCTTTATTACTTTAGCGATAGTTTCAAGGTGTTGCTTTATTGTNTTGCTATCCCCTAAACAAAAATCGCAAAGTTAATCTGCATAATAGATTGAATGCAGACCAATCGCTTTAACTGTATCAGCAATGTCCTGTCAGCAGTGATGGACAAGGTACTCAACTGTACAGTAGTACTTGAGTAAAAGTATTGATACTCATAGTTAAATCTTACTCAACTACAAGTAAAAGTTACTTAGTCAAACATCTACTTAAGTTAAAGTATTACTCACTTTTGGAAATACTTGGATTTAAAAGTAGTTGAGTATTCAAAAATAAAATAAAATTTCCAATTTTGGCACATTTCTTTCTAATTTCCAGAGCAATTTTAACCTTTTAACTTTCATGAACCACCTAATTTATCGATGCATTGAAACACTGCTACAGATTCTAACTTTCAGCATAAAAATAGCACAAAATATAAGGACTGCTATTTTGATTATTATTTCTCATTTAAAAACAAACTAAGAAGAGAAATGGAGCATCTTGATTCTCCTCATACTATGGAATAGATATTTAAGGTTGAATCTGTAACCACAAACAAACTACAACTTTGCTTTGTGAACTCTTCCCACATGGCAACCACTAATGCCTTAATAAAACTAATAAACAACAAATATTATCTGCCATAAGATATGAGAGATTTGTGGAACGTCATGCAAATTTCTACAACAATGGTGTCCAAATGTAGTCCTAAGGGGTACTATCTACCATGTGGAAATTGCATTTCAAGAACAAAAAACAGCAACAGTGGAACTTCCTCAAAATGTCATGGAGTAGAACGTATAATATTTGACTATGAAATGTTGTGGAGGGAAAGTTATAAGTACTTCCCATAAAATGTTCAAGTAAAGTAAAGATACTCAAAAAAAGCAGTTGTACTTTGTTATTTCCAGTGCTGCCTGTCAGCAACTATATATCATCATAAAGGACTACGTATTTGTGTAACTGATGTATTATGTATGTATAGATTTTTAAAATTTCAATTAAATTCAATTCAGTTTATTTCTATAGCGCCAATTCACAACACATGTCATCTCAAGGCCCTTCAAAGTTCACCAGATCATACAATCAAATTGATTCAAAGTTTTCTATCTAAGGAAAACCAGTTGATTGCATCGACTCACTGACTCGAATGCAATCCCTCACACTAAGCATGCTTGTAGCGACAGTGGAGAGGAAAAACTCCCTTTTAACAGGAATAAACCTCCAGCAGAAACAGGCTCAGTGTGAGCGGCCATCTGCTGAGGTCGACTTGGGTTCAAGGAGACAGAAGCAGAGATTCAAAAAGCAGCTGTAAAAGGCGGCCCCGTCCAGGAAACACACAGCCAGGCAGACGAGCTCCGAGCCAGCTCCCATGTCAGTAACTACAAGGTTGAGCCTGAATAATGCACAGATAAATACTAGATGGATGTTGACAACTTGCAAAGAATAATAAGAAAAGTAAAAAGGGACAAATTACTCGGCTTTTAGAGTACATTCAGTGTCTGTTTATTTTTCTGCTCCCAGAAAAATAGAAAAAGTCAAAACAAACATTCATTCTGCTGAAGTGTAGTTTGTCATGCTTTGCACATTTACAGTACATTTTGATTCGATACAAAGTCTCTCTGAATTAGACATACTGCCACAATATATGTACAAAAATAACATTCAAACTGAAGTATCTTTAGATATGTTAACACATTCATAAAAATAAAGCTTTCTGTGACGTCATCAGAGAACAATCTCATTTACACAAGAATGAGATGAGTCCTGTTGCGATCCAGCTGACACACACCAGCAGCTCCACCTGTTTGTGTGAAGCTTCCATAACAGCCGGGAATAAACAGTATAAATGACTTTTTAACCCCTAAAAAGTAAATGTTTCAATCTTACGTTTATATTACAAAAAAAAAAAGCACTCGAGTCACACAGTGAGAAACTAATGCAAAATGCTGCACAAAAGGCACAAAAAACTGCGCACTGAGTGATTTTATGTTGGCATTGGCAACGGTTCTCCTTGCTGACAGCAGCTGTCCAATCTCTGTGGATGAGGATGTAGTTGTGCTGCTAAAACACTTTGGTACAATGGATGTTAAAGTATCAAAACGTGACTAAAGTATAAAAAGTGTAGGATGACAGCTACATGATTTTAACTACTTAAAGCCCAGATCAATCTGAAAATGTTCTCCATTTCCCATAAGGTTGTTGCATTCATCGGCGTGTGTTTGCATATTGGTTTGTAATGCGTGTGCATTGGATCAGTGTTTAAACTGGAAAAAGAAAAAAAAAAAAAAGAGAGAGAATCCATTCCTCAGTGCAAAAAAACTTCACTCCACTTCACTCAGCTGCACATGACTTTTCCGAACCGCTCCAGAATTTCCACATCAGCTTCAAACAATACAACTTAAGCTGTAGATGAATTCACTTCGCCCACTAAAGCTGATGCACCACAAACTCATTCAGTCAGGTTCTCCTCCTTACAGGCATCTGCAACGACAGCAGCAGAATGTAGGCATGAACATCGATCGGAAATTTAAAGATTTGTCAGTTTCCTCAATAAGAGTATAACAATCATGCATGTAAATATTAGACGCACCAATCAGGCAAAATATTAGCACCACTAGTGGAACATTGTTTAATGCATTCAGCAGCATCACTACAACACCAATGCAAAATAGAGACACAGCAGAGACCTGGACTGTCCAAAACTGCTGGGTTGGATTTTAAAGTTGGTGGTTCAGGCCAAACGAGAAGCTAAAACTAATTTGAAAGCTGAAATAAACGTTCTGTACTTTGGTGTGCTTTTTGGGCAAACTTCCTCGTTATCTTGTCCTGTAGGAACATAATGTTTCTGCACGGATAAACAGGGTGGGGGTCCTGCAGACCTTTACACTTTATCGTTCATCTGGTTAAACCTCATTACCCAGAAGCCCAGACCTCCCCTGGCCTATTTGCTTTTTGACTGGGCTGCCATTTATGGACTCAGTGTCCTCTGTATGAACGGTACTCCTTTGAAACAACATCTTTCTAGGATGCTGCAGTCAGGATGTTGGACAACAGAAGAGCAGGCACCAAAAGGTAAAAAAAAAAAAAAATCCTTGCGATTTTCTACAACATATATAAAGAAACTACAAACTGACTTGTTCTTAATGTGTTTCCTTTAAATTCGTACCCGGAGGAATTTGAGCTCCAACAGAGATAACCAGGAATTACACTTTAAAACAATGGAAATCTAAATAAGTCATTTTTTCTTAAAATATGTGTGTTTGTTCTTGAATTGAGGAGGAAAGTGAGAGACTTTGCAAATGGAATTAGACAGTTTACATTTAAAATAAGAAGAATACAATTGCATTGTCTTATTTCAAGCGCATTTGATCTTATTTTAAGAGTAAAACTACTCTTTCCATTGGCAAATCATCTTATTTACTAGGGTTAATAAATTTGAGAAAGAAATTTTTTACTTATTTCTAGATCATTTTGCAGTGATATCACTAATTCCTTCACAATGATTAGACTATGAGACTAAATCAAATTACACCCATGTTCATTCTGCAAATTCCCACAAGGTTTTGCTTTCAAATTGTAAATAACTATTTCAGCAATGGTTTAAAACCATATAATATCACGTTTAATAAGAGTAGAAATATAAATAAATATAAATATATTTTAGATGGCAAACATAATGCAAATGAAAATGCAAACTTCCTCAAACATTTCCCATGCAAAAAAAATAAATAAATAAATAAATATTCAGTGTAATACATTTTAAAACCCTGAGACCATTTCCAGCAGACATGATTTTTGGAAGATTCACTGCAAAGAGGAATTTCTCTAGTTTTTAGGACGGGAGGAGCCCTTAAAACTACTCTGATTCCTGAAGAAGCAGCCGGGACGAAAATGCAAGGCAATTAAGTTTTATGCTATTGCTTCCCAATTCTTGAGCACCAAAGGCCAAAAAAATCCAAAAATAGAAGCAGCAGTTTGTAAAAAGGAGAAAATTATTTAAATTAATCCAAAACAACTCAACTAGAATTACATGAAAACAATTAAAAAGACTGTACTTTAGCCAAGTTAGTTTTTTTTAAATGGAGCCCCAGACGCTGCTGTAGGGTTTGGTTAACAGAGCTGATGGATCCTGTGTTGAATTAATGAGTGCCTGCATGCACACGTCTTCTTCGATGTGCATCGCACCAACTCTGATCTGATGGGCTTTAAGGCCCCGTAGAGCTGGTTAAAATTCAGCTAGCTTGTTATTTTCTTCTCGAGCACGTCAATGCCAAACATACTGCGCATCAAAGGGCAGCCTGCGATAAACAAAATGCAGCCATGGACGCTACAAGCTTAAACCTCCGGGAGCAGAATTCTAAAAATGGGAATGGTTATTTAGCAAGAGAGAAACTATAAAATCCATCAGTTATAGATGTTTTTTTAAGAATTTATTTCAGTAAAATGCAAAGAGTTAAGTTGCGTGTAAAAACAATTAGCACTTCTGTGCAAAACACGATCCAGCAGGACAAGCAGAAAGTGGGCAGGTACCATGCCTCCGACAGGCCATGAGTCAAACAGGTGCTATTCCTACCTGGGGCAGGGTTAGAGCATTGGTGGCTAGGGGAAAGCTCGGGGTCCGGAACAATGGGAGGGAAGGGGGGGGCAATTACGGCTACCAATGCTGAGCATCTATACCTGCTGGGCTGAGCACCAGAGCCTGGAGGATGTCTGAAAGGGAAATAATGCCCTCAATACTGGAGCGCTCATCCACCACCACCAGCCGATGGACCTGAAACAAAGGAGATGAAGCCTCAATCAGTTTCAGGCCGTTTCTGACTCACTAAATGCAGAAACGGGGCTTCGTGTCTCACTTCTGCTTTGACTATTCTGTCCACAATGGTCTCCATCGTTTCCATTTTGTGGCACTTAACGACTCCTTCAAAGTACTGCGAGCGATGTTTCAGGGCCTGCGTCACGCTGATGTCCAAGTTATTGTACGTCTTCTCTGCAGCCAAGTTCTGCAGCAGAGGGAGGAAGAGTCAGAACAAGGGCAACTAGCACGGGAGAAGCATACCTACAAGAGTATACTTACAATTACATCAAACTTGGAATAAATATCAACAACTTTGCCTGCAAGAATAAAAAAATAAAGAATTGTTAGGCCAAAATCCAATATGATTATTAATAAAAAAGGTTTTGATCAGTTGTGATTTGACCTGAGTCATCCACCACAGGCAGAGCAGATATTCGTCTCTCCACAAAGATGTTGAGTGCTTTAATGATGGGCGTGTCAGGGTGGATAAAAGCAATCTCATGGTACGTTCCGATACCCAGCTCACCTAGGGTCTGCTTCATGAAAGCTGGCTTTGGCATTTCGCACATCTGGGCATTAAAAAAAAAGAAAGAAGAATGACCTAAAAGAAGGAAAGTAGACCCACTGAACACACCACATATTTCTAATCTAATCAGAACCAAAAATGGGATTTCTTCAAAAACAAAAGAATCAGAGGTGGACAATCCAGCTTCAGACACTGAAAGTGCACTGAGAAGATTTTCAGCCATATGTTTTTCCAGCTCCATAACAAAGTCAGTTCCAATATGAGCTCACCTGGAGCTCTCCATAGCTTGACTGCATGCTGGAGCAGTAGTTTATTCATTTACCGTAATTTAATGTATAAGACACACCTGAATATAAGCCGCAGACGCTAAATTGCATGATTTGTACATATACAAGCCGCACCAGACTATGTTATGTTTAATTACCATATGGTTCGTGCACAGAGAGGATTGTCGGGAAAGAGGCAACTGTTTGGGGGAGCTCCTATTTATTAACATTTCAACACAATTGAATTGAGAGAATTCTTCCTGCTGGCGTCTCCAACATCTCGCCATTGAACTCTTGATTCCAAGGTTACCTGCAGCGGTTCCATTTCCTTCGTTTACTGCCAAATTGACTGCCTTTAACTTAAAAGCTGCATCATATGCATTTAAACGTTTGTTTTCCATAATGAGTGTGTCACACAAACTGTCTTGCGCTCGCAATGTCCGTCTTCCTCGGAGGCTGCTTCCGGAGGACGCTCGCATTCCTGCACGCTCAGTTACTTGTGTGTGAAGCAAATGAGACTTCAACATGGTGGATGGTAAAATCCATAGATTTAGGTACCGTATTACCCTATTGGCCGTTAACCGTAAAAGTCCAAAGATAAGCTGCATTGTTATATAAGCAAGGTTGAAAAATGGTTGAAAAAATGGGGAAAAAGTCACGGCTTATAGTACGAAGATTACGGTACTTATTAGGGCAAGAGATACATCTAAATGTTGTTGGACAAGTTTTGAGTTTAAGACCCCTGGTTTAAAATTTATATTTTCCTTACCTCAGCAAATAAAAAATAAAAAAAATAAAAAAAGAGTCACTGTTAAAGAATGTAAATAGGAAGTTAAGTGGAAGAAAGAAATGCACTCAGAAATGCAGCAGAAGCAACAGGGATAACCATTGCTATTAGATGAGAGCCCAAGATGCTGGAGGGAGAGACTTCCAAACATAGTGATGATTTAAGGAGCCAAGTCATGTGCTGGTGTTAGTCCACTATGTTAGCTCAAGGATCTAAAACACATTTGCACCAGTATTTAATGATTTAAAAGTGACAATGGATTTACATTTACAAAAAAAAAATAAATAAATTAGAACTGTAAGTTTACTGTCATTTTTACTCTTTTTCAAGGCTGCACTTTGAAAAAAGATGAAATTGTCCAAAATTTTTGTCCAAATTTTTTTTGTTTTACACACGTGTAAACAAAATGACAAATAAAATCTGTCTAAGTCTAACATAGTGTAAAATGCAATCTGTAAAAATACTAAAAATATAGCACTATAGCCCAGGATGATTTCCATCCTCGGTCTCCTGCCGGGACCAGCCCAGACACTCCGCTCCTGCAATATTTGTATTCTGTTGTTAAAACAAGGATTAAAATACATCTCGCCTCCGAAACCCCCCCAAGAACATCCAGATCTATTATAGATGCTGGAATAGAGTTCCAGGTTTAAAAGCATGGTAGGAAAATACTGCCTATCCAGAGGAACCTACTTAGATTGAATTAAATATTCTCCTCTGGAACTCGCTCTTCTTGATCTGTCTTGATTCTAAATAACTAATTGTTGCAAGGGAAAGGGTGCTAATGATGAGCTTTATGGAGAAGCGGATCTGTTCTTCTTATTGTACTCGTTAGCTGTCCGCACTGTCAACAATACCAATGCCTGGGTTAATGATTCCATTAAACCCCCCAAAAAATGCTTAAAAAAAGTTAAATGTTCTATCTCTGTTTAATGCCAAAATTTATTTCACTTATTGCACTGAATTACTTAAATTAACTCTTTAATGAAACTAAAATTTTTCAAGCTGCACCTGCAGAGTATTGATCAATTTTCACATTGACCACAAGGGGGAGCCAAGCATATGAGACTGAGACACAGCAGGAGGAGAGAGCAGGGAAAGTTTAGAGTCTGACTAATTCAGCTCTTAGAGAATAACTGTAACCTTGTGAATGACACATGAACAAAGAGCCTTTTTTTTGGACTTACAAACAGCTGGAGAAACTTTAGGATCCTCTTATGTGTGAGAATATAAAGTGCATTCCCTGTAACAGGGTCGATGACAGGCAGGCGGTGAATTTTATTTTTGATGAGGGTGTATACTGCATCAAACAGGCTGGAAAAAAGGGAAAACAAAAGAAACGAGTCACAACTGCAGCAGTTCAAGATGAACAAATAAAAACAATGAAAGAAAATGTTTAACAGGAGGACGTTTGAAGAGAACCTTGCTTCTGGTGATATGTTAACAAGAGGTTTAAACGTTGCTTGAAGATAAACCTCTGAGAGTAAGAAGAGAGAACAACAATGGGTTATTAAACTCTTAGATTGTAAGAAAGTTAGAGCAACAGTTGAAGGTACTTACCTCTCCACGTCTCAAGCTTGTGTTCCTCTAACTCATAAATTTGCACCTAAAAACAACAAACCAATCTCAATTAAAAAATTAAGGACCCAAAGGAGAATATTTAAAGGTAATCTGTCGATGAAACCCACCAGTGGTGATTTATAGTATCTGTGCAGTATGATGATGAAATCTGTGATTGTCAGCATTCCTGCAGTGAAAACAGATCAAGTCAATAAACACCTCGGAGCCAACCCTGCAGGCACAGTGCAGATGAAACGAGGGCGTGGTTCATTCAGCACAGCGCTGCTTCCCCCTTTGCTTGTTGACTTGACATTCATTATTCATCAGAGGCCGTCCAGCAGCAAAGCTAAAAACAAACTCAATCCTCAACCAGCTCCCCTGACTCCACAGAACAAAAGATGTTACTTTATCGTTTCTACACTCACTATAAATGAGTCATCGCTGTGCTTTAATAGCTCGATGCTGCTTCGACTCAATAGGGCGTCATGGTCTGCAAGCTCTGACCATCAACACACAGCACAGCCTCGTTGTTAATTTATAGCAAACCAGAACAGCAATGACATTTTCCAGCTTGGTGAAAGGAAATAATTAAAAGATCCAAATGAGGCTTAAATAATATATAGACCTAAAGGACAAGAGACAGTTTTCATTAATGTTTTAATGCTGCTTTCTGTCCTCCAGTGAACTAAAATAAATGTTTGCAAGGAGCAAAAGGCATCCATATTCCATGATGAAGTTTTAACAAAAACACATTTTCTCCACCTCAGCCAGAAAATCCCCTCCATGCAATCATTTAAAGGTTACTTATCGCAAGTCTAAGGACACGTATTATATTCTTACTAGGGCTGCAACTAATGATCATTTATTTTCTTATCGATTAATCTGTTGATTATCTTTTCATTTAATCTGTTAATAATCAGAGCGCAACAGGTTCTTAAAAGAAGATTTTTTACAGATTCAAACCAAACGAAACTAAAACATTTCTACTTGAGGAGTTATGGATAGAACATATTGACAGATGAAAACCTCTTAATATTCTCTCCTTTTTTACATACCCAAATGGAAAAGCAAATAATTTAGGAACTGTAAGCCCAAATTATATATATATATATACTGTAAATTCTCTAATATTGGCCTGTATTCCAATAGCGGCCGGGTCTCTAATATTGGCCGGTCTTGCTGTCAGAGGAGGTAAATAATGGCCGGTCTCTAATACAGGCCGGGGCTATAAACGTTTTTTCTGGGCATACCTCAACATTATACTTGTGGTAGTAAC
>NW_015150526.1:1069685-1072080 GCF_000732505.1 Cyprinodon variegatus | reverse complement strand
TATATATATATATATATATATGAAAATTGGGTGAGTAAAACACCCAAGCTGCATCAGTGCAAAGAACACTCAAAGTTGTTTTTTTTTTTTTATTCTCTTTATTTAACAGAAGTTATAAAGACTTGCTTGCTCGTTGTGGCTGCTTTGTCATGGTACATTTTGGCAACGTTCACATTGCAGGCCTTGATGCTTTTTTGTGAAATCCGATTATTTTTTTTGCATTGCCGTTCATATTTCCAAATATATGCGACTTGTATGTGATCTCCTGTGTGAACTGCAGTCATACAATGCAAGTGTCCCACATGCGCAGTAGAGAAGGCAGTTACATCACAGGCCAGCGTGCTCTGCGTTTACGGAAGTAAACATGGATGGTAGTGTCGGAGCGCATCTAGCGATCTTCCCAACCAAAAAACAACATTTTTTCAGGATGGTTAAACATAAATACTGCTCTCTGCATCATCGTCTGCCATGGTTGTTTGTTTTTCTTGCCACTTCTTCATAGCAAGACCCAGAATAGTGACCTTTGTCGGGTATTAATGGCGGCCAGGTCGGATGAATGCGACCTGGCTGTTCAGACGCAGATTGCATTTGAAAAGATCAGATTCGTATTGGATTTAGAACCACATAGCCAAGTGGCCTGGAACGCATTGGGAAAAAAATTGGATCTGTGTTGTTCAGACAGCTATGAAAAGATCAGATCCAGGTCTCATATGGGCAAAAAAATCGGATTTGGATCACTTCAGGCTGCAGTGTGAACGTAGCCTTTGACATGCTGCTATAGCTGTGTTAATCTTGCTTTGGTGCTCACTGTGTCTATAAAATTAACTAGGTGGTTGAATTGTGGAGAACCTAAGCTTTCCAGCGATGTCTAACATGTCTATATTGGTAAATGAAATATTGTGTTTTGAGAGGTTAAATGCAAAATATTTACATATTTTTTTACAATGTTGGTATAATTACTGGTCTAAGTTGGTTGCTCTGTCACCTAAAGGCACGATTTACAGTCTCTATACTCCAGTTAATAATTAATCGATTACTAAACTAGTAAATTTTTTCAAAGATCGATTAATTACAATTAATCAGATTAATTGTTCTTACCCACAAAGCTTTGCTTCTCCGTGTCCCATAGAGGAGCAGCTCGCACACCATTGGCCACTAAGGCGAAGAACGCCTTTTTAACCTGCAGAGAAATTATGAACATTACATAATCTAAATAAATATGAATGATGCACATGCTGATCATTTGGTCTCTTTTGTACTGTTGCTGTTTTGGTAATGAAAAACATGCACTGGTTTCTCCACCTTTAGCAGCCAACAGAAACTGGGTTTAGGGCCAGACTTAAACTGAGCCATTTTAAAACCTTAAATCGAGCCATGCAGACGTGGACCTGTTGGTGTGCTTCAGATCACAGCTCTGCTACATAACCCAGGCTTGATCTTAGGGTCACAAAGCTATAGCCTGACTGCAGGAGACCAGACTTCAATGCTCCCCCAACTACAGAGAGAGGATATAACATTGATATAAAAAGGTAACAACTGGCAAAAATGCTAATTTAATTGAAACTCGTCTACGCTGAATTAGATCTGTTATTAAACACCACATGATCAACTGTTCATTCGTCTAAAGTAAATTTCTGTAACCATATGCTGTAGCCAGCGGTGCATCGCGAGGAAAATTCAGCGAAAAAGGTAAAACATATATAAAAAAAAGATAAAAAATTAAGGACAAAAACACATTTTTTATGAATTTCAATTGGTCTTCCACCCCCTTTAGATAAACAATGTCAACTCAACTCTTGATAGTTAAAGATTGGCAAATCAAAGGAGGTCCCACTCTCCTTGGATTACTGTTTAACTGCTTCGTTAAGAGAAATTGCTCTGAGTTAAACTCCTTGCATCCGTTTGTTGCACATTAACTAAAGCTTGGAGTCTGTTTGGCCCTCAAGACAAAACTTCAAAACAGTGGAAACAAAAACAGTATTTACAGCACTTATAGCACGCATTGGGAGCTGGGAGTACAAAAAAAAGAAGTACTAACTTGGAGTGCCGTGTCAAACACGACCAGCTTGGAGCTTGTGGGAACAATGTCGTAGCACTTGTGGGATTTCATGAAGCGCATGTAAATATCACTCTCAGGCTCAGCAGCTGAAAGAAAAATATTTTGTAAGAAGGGCATAAAAAAGAAAAAAACACACACTGACACACAAAAAAACAAATCCCATGAGGAATTTGTAATGACGGCTTGGAAACTACACATGCACATACACGGCCATTACAAGTAAACAGACCACTAACAGCCACTTCCCTGCTCCAGCTTAAAGATAATCACCCTCCTCTCTAAATGCCGACAACAAACAAACAGTGGAAAATCCTGGGAAGAAAAAGCACGGTTGGG
>NW_015150526.1:1055849-1069630 GCF_000732505.1 Cyprinodon variegatus | reverse complement strand
AACAGAGAGAAACAGGGGGCTATATCTAAGCTGTTGTTATTCATCATTTGGCGACATCACGTAAAACTACGTTGTGTCCGAAAGGCAAAAGAATAATGAAATCATATTAGTCTATTTTAACATATTGGAATTTGTGGAATCAAGATCAAAACATCACGCTTCATTGCAAACTATGGTATAAAATCAATCTAAAATGTGTCAACACACACCTGCAAGTTACATTATGACGTCACATCGGGTAGATATTAGTTGATCAGCCTTTTTCTAAATGTGCTAATCTGGGGTTTCCTTGTTTCATCATCCTTATTCAAGTTTTTAATCAAAATTAACTGTTCTAAAGCTCTGAAATACAATGAGCCATATGTTTAAATGGTTCTTATGATCCTTTGGCATAGCCAAAAACTTAAGATACGTTTGTAAAGGAAAAGAAAAGTAGGAAGAACTGGCCAGGTATGATAAAAAAAAAGCCAGCGCTCATGTCTAGTGGTTATTAACACCATGCAATCTGCTCCAAGCCTTATATTGGGGTTAGCTTCCAGTCCCAGCAATGCTTCCCGCAGAACTGCTACATCCCATATTCTATCGAAATAAGCAACACCCAGAGAGACTATAGCCTAAAACTTCCCTCTAGTTGCACTATGCCTTTACCTCCACTACAACCTATATATACATCACAATCGCCTTAGACAGGAGGTCTTCAACAGGGGGTCGGTTCTGCATGGGGGTCGCGAAAGTTTTTGTTGATTAGACTATCTTTTATATCGCCCCCCTGCAATTTCTTCCACCAACTGAAATGTCTTTAAATCCACATTGACATGAATTCAACACACTGTAGTAAACAGATTAATGGAGGCAGAAGATGTCTTTCAGTCATCAATGCACACATTCAGCGACACACAGGAGCTCTTTCAAGCTGGGCACCATTTCAATCACAACACCTGTCCCATCAACCAGGAATCAGAATCAGAAATACTTTAATAATCCCAGGGAGAAATTACTTTGTTAAATTACTCAATATGTTATAGAGTGACTATTGGATCAGTTTTATATAACCCAATTTCATACTATATATATAAAATTAGGGGGTCCCCGCTCCATTTCGCCATCAGTTTGGGGGTCCTTAGCCTGGAAAAGGTGAAGATCCCTGGCATAGACAACATCAATAAGCAGAAACAATAACCTGATTACTAGAGAGCTTGAAAGAGAGGTGCAGTTTAAGGAGCTGATCTTGTAACAATGTGTGGATTTTCATCTAATAAGTGCGGAATGAGCGCAGAAATCATAAGCCAGTATTGTATAGAGAGCTGCTAATGTCACACTGGTGACCATCATGGCTCGGCATCCCTCCAGACAACCTTATACATCAGAAATCAAAGGTTTCAGACATAATCTGCTCATCTGTTGACAAATACCAGCTGATTTTCTCTTGTAATCTCATGGAGACACATTTCCATGTGAGTTTCCATAAAAGAAAAATTAAACTGCCTTGTTGGGAGGGGGAAACAAAAGCAATTTTAAGCAGCTCTGATCAGATGATGTATTAAATCATTTAGGACCGTTTCCTGTAGACATTAGCTTAAAACTGGACAGGATGCCTTCAAGCACAGATGTACTGCGTCTTTAAAGTGGTTGTGCAGAAGCTCACCAGCAACTCACCATCATCATCTAGTTCAAGTTTCTCCAGCATACCTTCGAATAAGCCGTAGACCTGCGGAGGAGAAAAAAAACAACAGAAAAACAAGCAGAAGTTGGAGGTGAGGAACGCTGCAGAGGGTGAGAGAAGCTGAAGCCAAAAAACTTTGCAATAAATTGTGAGCGAGCGGCAGGCTGACGCCGACTCTCCCTCCCTGCAGGTCAAAGCAGATCAAACCGACCGACGAGAGGTAATATATAGAATAAAAAAATAAAAACAAAAGAAGACAGAACAGATTATATCCTCGATCGCTTCACAGATACGCAGAGTTCCCTAAATATAAACAGGCAAAGCAACACAACGACACACATTTATCGGCGCGTAGTAATTAAAGGAAACACACCCCCCTCCTAAACACTAGCAGTGGTACAGTCCAGATCTATTTGGTGCAGCAGGGAGAGGGAGGGGGGCGCTCAGAGAGACGTGGGTAAATTAAATTCCTACTCAACAAATCAGCTTTTGGACGTCGTTCACGGCGAGAACAACCACAGCAACCTCACCAAATGGAAGAAGCTGAAAGACGACGCGTGGATAAAAACCAGGAAGCTCCTTACTCAGAGGACACGCCCCCTTCACGCAGGGCAACCTGGCTGCCTCACCATATTAGGAAATCCTTTCCGTTGCCTAGCAGCAAGAAGCTGGGGATGCCTCGCCGAGTTTAACGCGTTCATCGCTTAAAACACCTCACTGCTTGTTCATCGTGAGATCAAATTACCTAAAGTAGGTTAATTAGACCTCCTGTAAATCATTCCAGCTCGAAATGCGCTGCGTCATTCTGGGAGATGATTGTTAATACAGGTTTTTAGCTTCTGTGTGGTGCTCAGCAGTTTAATAACAGCACAGCAGCAGCAGGATAAAAGCCTCTATCTTCCCCTGCTTTGGGATGCTCCACGCTCTCCCCCCTGCATTGCCCTATTTTGATGACTCAGCAGTTCTCCAGCCAAAATCTACCCCTGCACTTTCATAAATCAGGTGGTGCAGCACTGACATGTGGCCTGCTGGGAGACACACACCCATTCAGTCAATCACTCTTAAAACTGATCATGGCAAAAGGTGCATTTTAACATTGCATCTTTATTATTTTTGAGGTGATGAAGAGGCAGAGAAGTACAGAAGGGGATTAGAGCCACGGAAAAAATTAAAAAAGTTAACTGATTTTTTTATTTTAATTCTGTATAATATAAGAAGAAAATTAGCATTCTGATTTTAATCTCAGAATTCTCACTTTTTTCTCAGAATTCTGACTTTAATCTCTGTATTCTGACTGAATTTCTGACAGCTAACAGACATGTTACTGACTAAAACACTGTTTTAGTCTGTTTTTTTTATTTATTTTGTATATCATTTCTGCTCTTCCATTAATGAAAAAGTATCACCGGGGACCCCTCCGGCACGTAAAAAGTCACCTAATTCCGTCATTTTCCACCAATGTGTAACTGGCCCTCTAAAACAACACACATCTTTATCAGTGAAGTTGAGTGCTCCCACATCTCTTCCTTCATGGTGCCCATCTACATTAAAGAGAGATTAAAGTCAGAATTCTGAGAAAAAAGTCAGAATTCTGAGAAAAAAGTCAGAATTCTGAGAAAAAAGTCAGAATTCTAAATTCTTTCGCATATTAAACTGAAATAATATGTAAAAGTCATTTAACTTTTTTCTTTTTTCCAGTGGCCCTAATCCTCTTCCGTAGAGAAGAGCAACAAATAATCAGGCATTAGTGTCAACACTGGAGATTCAACATTGATTCACCGTTACTGACTGGAATCAGCCGTCACTGCATTCAGATGAATTTAGGCAGTTCTTCTGATAATTATTTACACTAGGTTTTTTTTCTTTAGGCAAATAAGATAAGAAATAGAATACTGACTATCAAGGTGCAAGTTTATCTAATATCTAATTTAGCCTTAGATGAGCCTACAGCGCAGGGTCACACTGCAATATGAAACTCATATGTGTTTATTGCAGCTTTGTGAGAAAATAAAGTACAAAATAGAATATATAAGAAGCAAATTGAAATGAAGAAAGTCTCTGAGGCCTTTTTACACTGCAAAACTTTAAATCCTGAGTCAGTTTTTCTTGTGGGTAAGAGAATATTGATTAAAATTATTTACGTTGAAATTAAGGCGGGAAAAAACTTAATTATCTTATCACAAGAGCATAGTATTTAATGTACCATTTTGGGGGGCAAAAATATGTATTCCATTGGTGGATTATCTCATTTAAATTTAAGGGCAAATAATCCTTTTTTAGAAGTTTGTATTTATTGTTAAGTCAGTTTTTTTTTGCAGTGTATTTGCCACCCCCTGAATAAAAGCTTAAAAACCCTAAAAAATAATAATAAAAATAAACTTTCAGGGTAAAGTAGATTTAATGCAGAGTGTTTACAATCATCTGTTTTCAGCTCCTGTTAAAGATTCACATTTGGATTTCAATCAGGACTTTAAATTATCTTAACACATGATAAACTGTTCCCCTAGCTGCATGTCAGTCAGTCAAACTGTTTTATTCCTGTAAACGTCCGCCTTTCAACAAACTATAACTTCCTTCCTTGTCCCTGTAGATAAGTCAACATGTTTTTATACTAAAATATTTAATTTAGGTGTGATCAGAACAGATAATCTCTTACCACCAGTACTTTATAGCTAATGGAAATTGTAAACACGACCTCTCATGACAATTTATCACACAATGCCAATAGTGATTAAGAAGTCCTGTTTGTCTATAGATGTCTCCCATTTGAACTGCAGCTCCTCCAGAGCTACCATGGAGGTAAAGACTGCTTATCTTAAAGCGGCATAGTCTGGATCTATGACCTAGAGAGTTTCAAACCAGTAGTTTACTCTGGTTGCTAATAACAGTCTAATGATTCAATTATCACTCCCTGTTGGCTTCCATTATCTGATTTCTGTGTTTTATTCTACTGGATGTAATGCTATACTATATGTTAAATAATATTTACAGAAATGCTTGCCTAATTGGCTTTATTTTTTTTAAGCTTCTGGTTTGTGTAGATCTTGAGCTCTATCTAAATTCAAAACACACACATTCTTGTTAAAAGGTATCCTGCCATAACATTTACTCAGTTCTGCTACATGTTGCCTTGAGGAAAACAGTGCAAACACAGGCTGGAACACGAAGGTCTCGCAAGTAATAGAGCTGCAGATTTGCATCAGCTGATTTCATCAGCAGTGTCCTTATAAGCTTTTATGACTCAGAGAAAGAGGCTCATGAGTCATAGACAGGAAGCATTTAAGGCTGATGTTGTGTATCCAAAAGAAAAACAGTTATCAGAGTAAACATCCCATGATGCATGAAGGATAATTACTGCATCTAACAAAACGCTGCTTTCTCTAGTTGCATAAGAGCTTCTGTCTGATTTAGTATTGAACTTTGGGTATCATACCGAATTACTGAAACATTGTACTTTATAAAAAAGAAAAGCATAAAAAGAGAGTTAAAGGCCACATGCTATAATTACTTTCTTGTGTTTTTCTATTTTTCAAATTTGCAGGGGAATGTATACCCATATGTTTATTATTTCTAAATAAAAAAAATACTTTGGCTTTAATAGAAAAAAAAACCCTGTAGTGTGACTCACATGGTGTGAGGTAGAGAAAGGTGGCACAGGACTGGTTGATGGGATCGGAGGTTTAGCGTAGGAAAGGCTGATGCGCTGTCCTGTGTCTGGAGGAGTGGACAGGGAGCGGCTTCGGGAACTGGACTCCAGGCGTTCTGGACTGGGGCCGCTCTGCCGCTGAGCCTCTGGGCTGAACACAGGTTGGCAGGATGCCTGGGTCGGAGTGGAGGGAGGCGTGGAGCGTCCAGAAGCTGCAGGGACAGATAAAGATCACAACTGATGAGTCATCTTATCTTTTGCTTGTTAAGATTTGGACCATTTTTTTCCCCCTTTCCTTTCAGCAAAGCTGACTGACCACATAGACATCCAGTGCAGAAGTGTTGTTTTATATTATACCTTAGATTAAGGGTAAAGTGGAGGATTTTCACGAATTTTTGAAAAGACCGAACTTCTCCACTTGGAAGAGCGTGCACAAGCCCATTTCTTCTCGTGCACACTGTTAAAAAGTTGCTATTTGCATCACTCATACAAGCTTATTTTCCAAAAGAAGATTAGCATTTTTTTCCACAATGTCAGACTCACCACCTGTAAGTGAAAATGGGGACGAGCAGTAAGGACTGCCTTACATAAACATATCACCAGAATGATTGACAATAAGGAGGACCACTTATTTTGATGATCCACCCGGAAAAAGAACATCCTCCATTAAACCTTTAAAAAAGCGCCTAAAAAATAATTTCAGCATAAAAAGGAAGAATAGAAATACTCTACATAGATTCTGCACTTAGACACAGCGATTCTAGTAGCCAACATAAAGCAATGTTGAACTGAGTCAAACGTCTGTTTTACAAAGCTGAGAGAGCGAAATTAGGATGAATGTACACCTGAAAGATCAAAGATGTGGAAACTGGGTTTTAAAGAGAACACAATGAAGCTGACTGGTTGGTTTTTTCAACTTATATTTTTTATTTCACTCTTATTTATAGAAATACTTAACCTCCAAACATTCATTTAAAAAATGCTCTAAAAATCTCCAAAACACTAATTCTATGCAATAGTATGGATTCTGCAGCTGTAATTGTTGGAGATGACCCTTATTCATCTGGCTGAACCTCTGGATCCCTGACATTGTATTCATGTCAACTAGATGTTAAATAAAAGAAAGGAGATACCTTGTCTATCTGCATATGATGTTGTTTCAAAGTTGTAAAAATATGAGAAACTATGCAGAATATTAAAGGAGAAGTTCGGTTTTTTACACTTTAAGCCCATTTCCAGTGTGACCAGGATGAAATCGAATGATCGACACCAAAAGTTTGACAATTGCTCCTGTCTCTGCTTTTTGGCTCATTTAGAATCACCCCCTGGCTGCTTTAGAATGGCTAGCATAGAGCATGTCCGATAATGTCCTTAAAACAACCTTAAACGTTCTTTTTTTAAAATATGCTACTCACCGGGTCGTCAGCGCTGTTCAATGACGTTCCAAAAAAAGTTTCGTAAAGAAAAAACGTTCCTGTAGTGTTTTATTTAGCATTTTGTAAATCCCATTGAGTTCTGTAGGAATAGTCAATATTCCGCTGCCACCGGAAACGGAAATGGGGCCTGTTTACACAGTTGTAGTCTTTTCGCTTCACTCTGTGTACTCCGACGTCGAGGTGCTAACGTCTCTGTTAAACACTTTAAAAAACTCTGAAAATGGAATACGAAAGGTGGATTCTTGATTCTCGACGTCGGAGTACACAGAGTGAAGCGAAAAGACTACAACTGTGTAAACAGGCTCCATTTCCGTTTCCGGTGGCAGCGGAATATTGACTATTCCTACAGAACTCAATGGGATTTACAAAATGCTAAATAAAACACTACAGGAACGTTTTTTCTTCACGAAACTTTTTTTGGAACGTCATTGAACAGCGCTGACGACACGGTGAGTAGCATATTTAAAAAAAAGAACGTTTAAGGTTGTTTTAAGGACATTATTGGACATGCTCTATGCTAGCCATTCTAAAGCAGCCAGGGGGTGATTCTAAATGAGCCAAAAAGCAGAGACAGGAGCAATTGTCAAACTTTTGGTGTCGTTCATTCGATTTCATCCTGGACACTACAGAAAATGGGCTTAAAGTGTAAAAAACCGAACTTCTCCTTTAATGATAAATTGCCTTTTTCCTACCAAACACAGGTTGGCTGGATGCATCAAGTCTATATGAGGCTAGTCCCCCGAGGAACAGTCTGTTTTAATTTGGCCATTCCTTCTTTGGTAGGAACAGGTTCATATAAATAAACCCAGTTTGGATCATTAAGTAAATATATCTTAATTGGGGGAGTGGCGTCTAGTGGTTAAGGCATAGAGCTTTGAATCCTGAGTTTCTGAATTCGAGCCCAACTCCCACAGACTGCCACTCTGGGTCCCTGAGCAATCACCCTTAACCCCACACTGCTCCCTGGGCGCCACACGATGGCAGCCCACTGCTCCCCAAGGGATGGGTTAAATGCAGAGAGTTCATTTCATTGCTCTGTACTTGTGACAGTGGAATTACAATAAGAAAGCTGGAAAAAAAATATTACAGTAACATGGCTTCATAGAAGAATTTTTCATTTTATAGTACAATTTATGTGCGGATCCAGAAATTTGAATTGAGAAAGCTTTCTGGAGAGGTGGCGACACGTCTTCAAATCTTGGAAACCAAGTCCAGTGGATGTTTTTTTTTACTTTACTTTACGGAATTTATGTGTTCTTCTTGCATTAATTCTTAATCAATATGCCTTGGCATAGAGTCGATCACCCAGTGGACCAACTAAGGAGTTAATACACTAGAAAATAACTTAATATGAATGATCATATTCTTTAGCAATGACCTCTGTGGCTTATCATGCTTGGGGGTGGGGGGTGTTGGGTTAGGGTTTTCCATGTGACTGTATAGGTCATGGTGAGAATATCACATCATCATCTAACGATTTTGTTTTTTAAAGTCTTAGATTGTTACAGTTTTATTACACAAAATAATGAAACTGTAATTAAAAATATAATTAGTTTCCACTTTGAACTGAATTACTGACTTTAACAAACCTTATGTGGAACTTTAACTTACTGAGGTACACCTGAGCACAGGTAAGAGTTAAAAAAAAACTACATATTGTTATTGGAGGAAAGGAATAAGGATGATTTGAAAGGAGATTTGTTCTTAGTGGAGTATCTTGAAAGCCATTTAGGACAGAACCACTGTGATATGGTAATTGTATTATTACCTCCGCCATGGAGGTTATGTTTTTATCTGCTCTGGTTTGTGTCCTCATCTCTCTCTTTTCAAAACAACTTATAGTTATGGACAGATTTTGCTGAAACTTTTAGAGCAGGTGTGTATTATGACTGGCAACAAATGATTATATTTGGTGATGATCCGGATCACCAGCTGGATCCAGGAATTTTGGGAACGTTTCTGTGAATACTGGTATTAATTTAAGGTGGAAGTGACAATACATCAGAGGTTAAATCTACTTGGTGGAGATCTGCGCTCTCAGCGTGCCTTTCAACTTATTTTTTTAGGATTGTGGGGTTTTTTCCCCTCATGTTTTTAGGTTTTTATTAACTGTAGGGTTTTCAAAGGTATCAATAATCATAAGCTGTATCTGGATACAAAACAAAGCGGGCATAGTATCAATACTAAATAAAACTGTTGTTTGCATATATTTTGCTATTGTTAATTTTTAGATTTCTAGATTATATGAACATTAAAAGAAAAAATATGTCAAATTGTGTTATATCTGTGTTATTTATTTTACATTTGTTTGCACATTTTTTTTCCTAATAGAATCTGTGATTCTATTGAGAAAGCATATTCCATGTTAAGATTAAATGAAGGGTAATTTTTCATGCTGATATTTGCTTTTTGAATTTAAAAATTTTAGTATAGTGACAACTCTAAATAACTTAGTAAAAGTAATCAAAAGAAAGGAACAATTGTTTGAGTAAACTATATTTATTCTAAATGAATAAAAAACTGATTGTGAAAAAAAGCTTCTTAATCCTGAGCAAAATTCAAGCCTGAAAAATCTGCCAGTCACCACTAGTAGGCGCACCTGAGCTACAGAACAAAAAAAAAAGAATTCAGCAGTTAAATGTCCCAACATTCTTATTCTCTGTGCTACGGTTAGGCTATTTCCTACAAATGATTATCAAAAATAATTATTTTGTCTAATTTAACTTCATGCAAACATTTTATTTTATTTATATGTAAAAAAAATTGTTATACTTTACTCATGGAACAAATATCTTTATCTTATTTCACATACCTCAAGCAGATTTGGCAAAAATAGGCATAATCAAATAAAACCTTTTCTTTATAAATCTATCATTTTAATCAGAGTCAAAATATTGTTTGTTTATGAAAACACTTTTTATAACAGCTGTGGTTATTTCCTGAGTGAGTTGCCCTTTATTGGGGATTATTCAGCATCAAACTGCAGTAGCTTTAAAAACAACTTGCATCCTCCTGGTTGTTCTCATGAATAACGTGCAGTCCCAGCATCAGCTCCTACATAAATCTAAAAGCTGATCAATATTATACCACATGAATATATATCACTTTTATGAGACATCCGCCTTGAAATCCAGTGGAACGGTCAACTGTGATGCAGCTGCTCCGTCTGCAGCGTCACATCGGTGGATGTTCATCACATGACAGCCTGCATGCTCCTTAACGTCACACATCGTAAGCTTGCGTGGGGTGACATGAGACCCTGACGTTGGTACGGGTGCTCCCCTGTGACATATTTCTGAGGCCTAACAATAAGCAGCGTAAGCGATGTGGGCTAAATGGCTCACATTACCAACTATTCCTATGAGGCTTGCAGCAGACTTTCAGCAGATTGAGAAAAGCAGGAGACTTTAAATCAAGATTTGAATATAACAAATATAAATCTTCTAACAATTAAATGTTAGTGAGTTAGGCTGCTTTCTCCACCAATATCTCCAGCTACTATAAAGCTTTAATGTTCTTTACATACAAACAAGAACAATATAACTCATGAGTCCCTGATTATTTCCCCTTTAACACCCTCGCTTGACATTTAGTTGGCGTTCAGCAGGCCTCTTTGGTGTGTCCAGCTTCCGCTGTGCAGCCGTCTTTTTTTAGCCACGCTGCTGAGGCACATTCCACAGGAGCAGATAACAGCTCTCATCTGTCTAGGCAATAGAGGACAGCTAGGCACCAGCCAGGAAGTGAGACATGGATGCATTGCTGCAAAGGACTCATCCTGATCCTAAGCAAACAAATATCTGTTTTAACTGGAAAAAGACCAAAGAAAGGATGAATTCTGACACAACCGACTATGCAGCAAGACAATCAAAGCTTTAAAAATGAATTCCTAGTGAAGCCATTATAAAAAAAATATATTTGTAAGGGAATATTACCACCAAATATTTCTAATATAATTTAATAATCCAAAAGTATAAATAGCACTTTATTATAAAAAAAAAAAAAGAAAAAGAAAAGCCTTCCTATCTGTGGATTAAAGTACTAGCATATTTAAAGGTTTATGCATTTCATACAACCTGGTCTGCTCCCAGGCTGCATTAACACGCTTTAAAGCAACGATGTGTTAGAGTAACACCTATAAAAGTTCCCCCCTCCCCCCCCCAGACACACACACACACACAGTCCTGACTCTTGCAGAAATATGACTTCAGTCCAGTACAGAGGAAATTAAAGCTCTAGTTTTACATTAGCCATCCAGTGAACAAAGTTCTGCTTCTGTGAATCTGAGACGTCTACAAGCATAATTTTTTATGCTCTGCTAAAATGTGGCTCATTTACTAATCGTTCTAATCCATTTCTAAGCTTCAATAATTCATCAGATTCCCCAAAATAGGGTCAACATCCACAGCAACCACACACATAAAGCGTCATGATCAGGGGTCTGAGCCACAGGTAGCTTTTTGGAACCTCTATGATGGCCTAAAATGATATGAAGAAGCTATTTATGTTGTAGAATAATGCATACAGCTCTTAAAAGCTTCATTGGGTTTTAAAATATATATTTGATTGAATTATCACAGCAGATTGGCATTAAAATATAAAAAATATGCTATTATATCTACTTTTTTTAGCTTGAAAATTATGTTGTTTTTTTCTTCTTTTTCATCTTTATAAAATGTTTTATGGTTTTCCTTATTTTAAAGCTTTAAAGTACAAATAAACAATTGGTATTGGTATCAATTTCCTAAAGATAAGTATTAATAAATGCTTCAACATTTGCAGCTTTAAACAACTTTTTATCCACCGGACTCATGGCAAAATGGCTCTTTGGATTTTTTTGTGGTCATAATAGCACTTAGACAACTTTTATTGTCATTTTGTATACACAAGAGTGTGTATATAAAACAAAATTTCTCTTTGTACAGTTTTCAGACAGCAAATGACCAGCAGCTTAGCAGTGAATTGAACATTTCCATTTCATAAATTGCAACAGTGATCCCATGTAAACAATGTGGGAGAATAAAAACATGGTGCAAAAACGCATTGATATGGAAGTTGAGAGCATTAATATATATGGCGTAAATACGTAGTATTTTGGTTTGGTGTTATGAGAGCACAAAAGCTCCCTCTTATTGGCTGCAGGTTTCATACTCAGATGTTTAATCTTTAAAGGATGCTGTGGATGTGGAGTCTGATTGTGCAGCCATGAGGTTTGGGATCAAAGGACTGAGGTGGCATCTACATCATGAATCATTACAGCAGAGCTATAGTACACTCATTTGGTC
This sequence comes from Cyprinodon variegatus, assembly GCF_000732505.1. Taxonomy (NCBI): domain Eukaryota; kingdom Metazoa; phylum Chordata; class Actinopteri; order Cyprinodontiformes; family Cyprinodontidae; genus Cyprinodon; species Cyprinodon variegatus. The sequence continues at coordinate 1,057,603 of NW_015150526.1, read as the reverse complement.
CTGTCAGAAAAGGGAGACTCTAAAATTAGCAGATGTGAGGTTTACGATGGGCTCTGCATTACTTATGATCTTATTTGTGGTCCAGAGTTCCTACACAATGACAGAAAGATCACATATGGGATTTAATACCTTTAGAATGACTGAATCTTTACTTTTTATCTCCAAAGATTTGCGGCCATCTGACTGCCTAAGCTGACCAGCTGAATCTCTTTGAGTTAGTCTAACTGAGCTCCTGGTTCAGCCAAATTAAAGAACCTTCCTCAAAGCCATCTTGAATAATGGACCCTCCTCTCAGATTTTAAAATGCTGTTGTTTTGCTCTTATCTGAAAGTCTACGATGCGGCTGCATCATAGTCTCCAATATTAGAAAAACAAACAAGAGATCTATCTTTTAATCAGAGAAACTTATAAATCCTTGTAAGTTTCAAAATTGAATATTCATTAGATCAAAATCCATAATATTAACTTGCTTTTGTCTTGTAAAGTATTGTAGTGACATAGACCCTTTTGCAGATTTCTTTCTCTGACCAAAAACAACGATTATGACATTAGAATGATCTAAAATAACCTTTTGTTCCATATATCATGTTTAAGTGATTGGAAAACCAATCAATATCTATCAAAACAAAACCATTTTGATGAATAGTTTAATAAATAAATAAGTATTCCTTAATGTAAATGAACTTACTTTATTAGTGTAAATTACTTACGTATCTCTGCTAAGAAATTTCTGCATCTTAGACCTCAAATTAGATTTCTGCCGTCTTCCATGAAGACAAATTTACATATAAACCAGGACAGGGTCTTTTTTCTTCCCCATATTCCAACAAAGTTTTGATTTTTCTTACTTCTCATCTCTGAGACTTTCTTAAACAGCCTTTTTTCTATGTCTATAATGGCTTTGGAGTGATTAAAAGTGAGAAATAATCACTTGACCCTGAGACAGAGCAATCATTTTCCAGCAGAGCTGGAAAAAGAGGACAATTTGAACCACTTGTCAAGTGACCAGTAAACTGTTTGACATATTCTTTAAATAAATATGAATCTTAAGAAATTAATTCCTTCCTGAATACAGTTTACATTTTTTTGGAAATATAAGCGACTAAGCTTGTTTTATGACCACCGAAACTAAATGAGTTAAAGTAATTTAAAGTATGTGAATTGCCCATCATAAACTGATGTCACAAAAATAAATAGATAAAACTTGGATAAAACTGATTTAATATTTAGTCCCTCCCAAAAAAAGAAAGTTAAAATATTAATGTCTAATGTATTATCCAATTTCAGGAAAAGAAGGGGATATAGTTAAACCCAAACAACAATAAATACTTTGCTTTATTCCTTTATGTAGAGATAAGGAGGAAACCGTCCTGTTAGGACATTCTGACAGCTTGTGTGTGTTCCCCTCTTTGGCTTTAAAAACCTAACTGGGGCCCGGGAATTTGTAGCCTGACGTAGTCCTACTCAATTCTAGTCAAACCTTGTGGGCGGGACTAAGTTCGGAATGGCACCCAGGCTAGGGAATTTGGGGCCCCATGAAAAATTTTTTATTTGGCCCTCATCGCCCACCACATCTCAGCTGTCCAGGATACAGTATACACAAATGGAGCCCATTTTATTTTATAGCGATCATTATTTAAAAAAAAAAAAAATATATATATATATACAGTTGTGTTCGAAATAATAGCAGTGCCTCAACAGCAGCAAGAAAATCACTTGTTTTATTAACATTTCAAACTCTATACCCCAGATAA